>NW_027496921.1:0-178786 GCF_021521415.1 Bidens hawaiensis | reverse complement strand
GACATGGTTTGACAAAGCTTTGACATCGCAAGTCTATGGGTGATAGTTAGGCCAATAATTTGTGACTTGAGATATCAATATGACAAAACTCATAGTATATTTATGGTCACGCTAATAATTAAAATGGGCGAGATATCCGGATAAGAGACGAGAGCTTCGGTGCACACGTCTATCTTCAACGAGATGAACTTATAAAATGTTTGTTATTTTGCTATAAATATGGACTTGTATTTGTCATATGTGTGTTTTTTTATGGTGTAATCAATCACCCAAGGGGAGCTCACCTTGGGTGGAATCTGTTTGTTTAATATTATTAAACTTTTAAACCAATTAAGGAGTTGTTAATTATCATTTACCTTATCTTTACTTTATATGATCGATCGTTTGATTGCACCACACCCGTCTAGATCGCTTATCAAGAACAAAATCTGTTCGTTGTTAGATCCGTTCAAGAGACCTTAAAATGGTATCAGAGTGGGTCAAATCAACTGATTCAACTTTATTCTTGATATTTGGGTTCTAATTCGGCGATTACCCAAATCGACACGTTAATTTCTTGAAGACCCATAAAGTTTGAAGATCTTGGAAATAAGGTGGAAATAATCGTGCTATAAGTTCGTTTTTGTAGATCCTGCGTTTCGGGACCTACAATTGGTTGGATACGGTTCCACCTTGTGCCGAAATTATTGTGAGCCTAGGGTTCTTCTCTGGCGACGATTCCAGAGATTGGAGATGCACATATTAAACTCCGATATTCAGATTGGTGAGTGTCGGCTATCTCTTATTATTGCAACTGCTTGAAATACGATTCTCCTTGTCGCCGATGACCATGGGAAAGTATGTTGGTTACCAGTGAGAGGTAAGTATTCCGATAATGGTGAGCCAACAGCAGCATGTGACACCTGGCAAATTTGGTCAACGCCCGTACAATTTTTAAGCTTAATTAAGCATACTTCATTAACTAAAATTTTCATTTTCATTTTCATTAAACGTTTCGTCATTTAATTATTACGGGTAGAGCAAAGACATTTTTATATGCCACACACTTTAGTATATATATAGAGGGTACCAGATTACACACCCATTGAGCTAAACAATATGAGCTTTAGTTATATTTTTTTAGATAATACTTTTACAAAAGATTATTAGTATATGAATAACCGAATACGTTAAACGATTAATAGACGTTCAACCCACATAAAATATCAACTTAGTCATTTATATTAGTTCATAAACACCCTAACCCTAGCACTAACCTACGGCCATCATGGCCTCTCCCTAACATAATAAATACATACACGACTACACTAGAAATTCAAGATGCAACTATCAAAGGGATAAGATCATGTACTTGCCTAGAATAGTCAAAGATTGGCAATCACCAAACAAATCATCACATTATTCGAATATGTAACCCATCCCCATGACTCTATTCAATTAATTTAGATTTTGTTCATTCGAATACTCAAAGAACTTTTCAAACCTTAATTATTAAAATGTTCAGCCTAATATTCCTAATTTTTATTATAAGGTGGAAACTTAGAAGCAGGCACCAAATGCGAACCATTTCATAAAAAAAAAAGCACACACACTGGATCCTCTCTCTCTCTCTCTCTGTGTGTGTGTGTGCTCTCATGATCAGGCCACTTCATAACACACACACAAACATCGCTGCACCTCTCTCTCCTCCCGGTTTGTACTACACCATCAGCAATCAACCACTAAACAAACCCACCTGTTAAATGAGCAACACTTGTGGGCTAAAGGGTGGTTCGGTTTGATCTCAAAGGGGTGGTTTGGAGGAGATCATAACTAAAGGAACTTAAAAGAAAAATAAGTCATACTTGGTGGCTAAGTTTCCTTAATGGATAAGTCTTTTTAGTATCCATAATGGATAAGACTTTTTAGTATAGATAAGCCTTGCTAGTAGATAAGTTTTTTATTTTAGGATGAGGATAAGGATTGATGTAAGTTTCAAAGTCTTACTAGATAAGTTTCCTTACTTCTTAAGTTTTTGTTTGCCTATATAAGGCTTGTAAGGTTTAGTTGTAGAAATATATCAATTGTGTCTTGTATTGAATATAAGTTTGTCTTATACCTTTCTTTTCTTGTTTTCAAATAATAAGAAAACGCTCGTGTGTTTGAGCAAATACTGTTCGATCGTGTACTGGGTCTTGGATTGTTTACTGTTTCACTTGTTTAAAACGTAACAAGTGGTATCTGAGCCAACCCATTAAACATGGCCGATTTTCAAGTTCTTGGAGGCGTGAAGAAATTGAAAAATTAAAACTACACACGTGGTCAACCTGTATGAGTTCGTATCTACAGGGTCAGGATCTGTTGGAAGTTTTTCAAGGGTCAGACACCACCCAACCGAGAATCGACACCAATGGGGTGATCAACAAGTGAAAAGTAAAGGTCGAAAATACTATGTTCGCTTTGAAAACAACGATTGAGGAAGAGCTTTTGAATCACGTTCGAGACCTAACAATACCAAAGGAAGCATAGGATGCTTTGGCGTCACTTTTCTCAAAGAAAAATGATGCGAAGCTTCAGCTTCTTCAAAGCGAGCTTATGTCAATCACTCAAAAAGATCTCACGATTCCACAATATTTTCACAAGGTTAAGACCTTGTGTCGTGAGATTGGGGAGCTTGATCCGGAAGTAAGATTTGGAGATGCTAGAATGAAACGAATCTTAATACATGGTTTAAGAACCGAGTATAGAAGTTTCGTAGACGCGATTCAAGTTTGGCCAAAACAACCATCCTTGGTCGAATTCGAGAATCTTCTCGCAAGCGAGGAAGACTTGGTTAAACAAATCGGTGACATCTCGATTTCAAGCCCGAAGATCGCGACTGAAGCCTTCTATGCTGATCAGGGGAAGGGAAAATTTCGACCAAGTGGGAATCAAGGACGAAAGTGGAATGATCGATACAAGAAGTCTTATAACTACAAATCCGGACAAAGCTCAAATCAACGGGAAACCGATGAACGACAAGAAGTCGAAAGAATCCTGTAAGCGATTTCAATATAGGTGTTATAATTTTGACAAACGTGGACACATATCCAAAGATTTCCCGGGGAAGTAGGCTGATAAGGGTATGCCGCCAGAGTTCGAGAAGAAGTGGCTTGGGATGCCGAAGCCAATTTTACAGCCGAAGAACATGGGATGGCCTTAACCACGAACACCAAAACTAAAGACAATCCTTTAGATGATTGGATTGTTGATTCCGGGTGTTCAAACCACATGACCGAAGAAACAGCGAAGCTAAGAAACCCGGTCACAAATGAAGGTAATCGGGTGATTGTAATAGCCGACAACTCGAGACACAAAATCTCACACGTTGGTGACATACGATTCAAACCGCATAAACAAGGTGAGTTTGTGTTAAATGATATATACCATGTTCCGGGTTTGAAAAAGAATCTACTATCGGTCCCCTCGGATTACGTCCACGGGTCGGTATGTTCTATTTGGTCCAAATGATGTCAAGGTGTTCGATAAGTTCGAAACCTCATTCAAAGCCTTAGTGATGAACCAAACTTGGGAATTAGTCCCCGAGTAGATAACGTAAACACGATATCGTGCAAATGGGTGTTCAAAATCAAAAGAAAAGCGGACGGATCAGTCAAACGATACAAGGCACGTTTTGTAGCTCACGGGTTTTCACGACAACACGGGCTCAATTACGACGAGACGTTTAGCCCGGCTGCCAAATTAACCACGGTTCGGGTATTACATGCAATCGCAGCAAGTAAGGAATGGAGCATGTGGCAAATGGATGTGAGCAATGCTTTTCTGCATGGAAACCTTGATCATGTAATTTACATGGATAAACCGAAAGGTTTTGAGAACAAAGAGCGCCGTGTTATGTTTGCAAATTGAAGAAGGCGTTATACGGCCTAAAACAGTCACCAAGGGCATGGTTTGGGAAAATAGGAGAGTTCCTAGAACACAATGGTTTCATGTCTATAGTAGCCGATACTAGCCTATTTGTTCGGTCCGAAGAAGACAAGCTGGCGATTGTCCTAGTGTATGTTGACGACTTGATTATCACGGGAAACTTAATTACCGTGATTGATCAGCTAAAAGAAAATTTGTGTACTTAGTTTCACATGAAAGACTTAGGAAGATTAAGTCATTTTCTCGGATTGGAGTTAAAGTATGAACCGAATGGGGTTGTGTTACACCAACACAAGTGTTCGGTTGAACTTTTGAGTATGTTTGGCATGGTGAGTTGCAAACTGGTGATTACTCTAATGGAAACCAACTTACAACTTCGAGCGGATGACGGAAAGGAGTTGACGGATACAACTATGTATCGGAAATTGGTAGGAAGTCTTATTTACTTAGCACTTACTAGACCGGATATCGCGTATGCGATAGGAGTATTAAGTCGATTCGAAGAAACCACATCTTGATGCCGTTAGAAAGGTGTTACGGTACGTTAAAGGAACACCTAGCTTCGGAGTCATGTTTAAGGGAGTCAAGAATCGAATTGGTCGGGTATTGCGATGCTGATTATGCCCGTGACTTGACTACCAGGAGGTCAACAACTGGGCATGTGTTTTTGATTGGGTCAGGAGCTGTAACGCTGAGCAGCAAAAGGCAACCAACAGTTTCGTTATCCACAACCGAAGCCGAGTATAGGGCAGCAGCAATGGATGCTCAAGAGTGTGTGTGGTTGTTACAATTGTTGAAGGACCTAAATCAAAGTTTCAGCCTGAGTGTGAAAATTTATTTTAATAATATATCATCAATACTGCTAGCAAAAAATCCCACGTTTCATGCAAGAACGAAACACATAGAAGTTCACTATCACTTCATTAGAGAGAAAGTACTCAAGGGTGAAATCAAGTTGGAGTATGTTGATACAAATGATCAAAAAGCCGATATGTTCACTAAACCATTTACTAATGTGAAGATGGTGATGTTTTGCAATGTTCTCGGCATGACGAACGCAAGTGTTGAGAGGGAGTGTTATATGAGCAACACTTGTGGGCTAAAGGGTGGTTCGGTTTGATCTCAAATGGTGGTTTGGAGGAGATCATAGCTAAAGGGACTTAAAAGAAAACTAAGTCATACTTGGTGGCTAAGTTTCCTTAATGGATAAGTATTTTTAGTATCCTTAATGGTTAAGACTTTTTAGTATGGATAAGTCTTGCTAGTAGATAAGTTTCTTTAATTTAGGATAAGGATAAGGATAAGGATTGGTGTAAGTTTCAAAGTCTCACTAGATAAGTTTCCTTACTCCTTAAGTTTTGTTTGCCTATATAAGGCTTGTAAGGTTTAGTTGTAGAAATATATCAAGTGTGTCTTGTATTGAATATAAGTACGATAAATCTTGAAAGACCTTATCAACTTTTCATGATCAAACAGCCATGTTGCACCATCAACTGTATTGAACTGATTCTCATTAAAGATGATGTCAGATGATTCAATAATTGTTGAGTCAAGATTTTACACAAAACTGATCAGATGGAAGATTGGAATCTTCTCAACCTCCTCAGAATTCGCTAAGTATGGATTCGGGCACACCTTAGACCTCCGAGCAAGCTTTTACTTAGCCGGGTACGATATTTTGTCTATCGGGCAGGGTTATCTTCTCTAAGTCTTCTTTAGTGAATCTCCAAGCAGGGTTTGCAAATTAGTGCATTACCGGGTATGGTTCACTAGTGTATGCAAGACCGGGCAAAGATCACTTTATCAAGCAGGTTTGTGCTTCATAGCCAAGTAAAGTTCACTTCCGAGTAAGCTTTAGGCTAACCAATCTCAGGAAACCAAGTATTTGGGAGATCGGGCAAGGTATTCATTAATAAAGATGGTCCGGGTATGCCTGGTGTTTAATGAGATATCACAAGTATTATCGGGCAGGGCTCAACTCAAGCAAGGTAAAGTGCTTCCAATAACACTTTGCTAATAAGCTTATTCTAGGCAAGGAGTTGATAGGACCATTGAAGAACAAGGTTGCTCGTAAGGGTTTGTCGGGCAAATTCTGTCAAAGCCAAGAAGATTGAAGTCTACCCGGTGAGTATTTTACTTGGTAAAATATTCTTCAAGTAAAGTCTACCTGGAAACTGATCCCGAACACACTTCTATGTTACCAAGTCCTAAAGGAAGGCAGAGTACACAACATACTCGGAAAATGAAGATTAAGGAAAAGCCTACCCGGAAGACTTGTTTTACACTTAGAATAATCCTGAATATGTAATTTGAATATGTATTATCGAATAGGGTTTCTAGAAGGAATGACAGCTGTAAAGGAGGTGTCAGGCCTATAAATAGAATAATTTAGGGCACACCTCCTAACGGCACACACAACAAGGCAGACAGACACATTAATTAAGAAAGAATATTGTGTGTGACGGCGGGAAACCTTCCTTATCAAGAAACCCTAAATCGATTATCCACTTTGTATGATTGATATTATATAAATGGAAATCTTTTGAGTGAATCTTGTTTGTGTTGGTTACCTTTGAATACTGATTAAGCAACCGTATGTTTGTTATTGATTCCGTCTTTAACAAACGGTGAACTTTCTAAATATAGCAACCCGTCATTAACTCCCTTGTCAGCACATTCATTTGTGTGAGTTATGACATGATTTGAGTAAGATCCAGCTGAAATCGGGGGACTTGACAAGTGGTATCAGAGTTGGTTGCTGCTATTTTGGAAAGATTCTTGTTAAAGAAATCTGTGATGAGGAACCTATGAATATGGAGAAAATTGTCTTTTTCAAAAGCAAACTTGAAAGACAAGACATCAAGATTGAGGAATTTGTTCCTTTTTCAATTGATTTTTATGGTTTAAAGAATCTGAAGACTCTAGGAGTCAAGACACCTAAGCCAAGTGAAAGGTTCAAGAAACCAAAAGAGCATGAAAAATTTAAAGGCAAGGTATGGTGCAAGAAGTGTGATGAATATGGTCATCACACAGACTCATGCAATGAGAGATTGAAATTTCAACCATTTCATGTCCCAGATGAAACAAAGTATGGTCAAGACTTTGTCCTGTACAAACAGAAGTATGATGTATATCTGGGAAAAGGAAAGGTGTGTGGAAATGAAACCATGAAAAGAGAAGAAAACAAATCTGCTCAGGAGACAAGGATTGAAAAGAAAGCTGAAGTAAAAACAAAGAAGCAAGTGGCTGAATCAGCAAGAAGAAGTAAATCTCCTAAGAAGCATGAGAAAATGACCAAAAAGAACTATCAGTCATTGAGAATCAAACAAGATACTCAATCAGTCAAATATGATGAATCTCAAGAATCATCAAGAAGTGAGAAGACAAGAAGAAAAGGTGCATATCCTAGAAAGAAACCAACAGAACTCACTGGTGATGAGAAGTTTTTTCTAAAACATGGATATGAACCACAAGGTTTTCTTTGGAAACCCAAGACTGAAACTAAAGTTGAGACAGTTGCTGATGTGAGAGACTACTCAGAAAAGAAAGACTATGTGATTAAGGAGTATACCACTGATTCAGCTGAGTACCAGAACTCAACCTCACTTGTTAAAACCCCAAGAGAGTGTGGTTATGAAACCGATAATTCAGACAACTTAGAAGTCACTCATGAAGATCCAGAACCAACAACACTCACTTCCCAAGCTGTCCAGAAACTGCAATTGATGAGTTGCAAGCTGTAGAAGCCTGCACTTCATCACTCAACTAATCAAACTCTTTCTTTTGTGCAGGAACAGTCCACTCCTCTGAATGAAATATGGTATATGGATAGTGGTTGTTCTAGGCACATGACTTGTGACAAAAGATCACATGTCAACTATGAAGAAAAGTATGAAGGACCTGTAGCCTTTGGGAGTGATGAAAATGGTGGAAAGATTGTGGGGAAAGGAATTTTAACAAATGGAAAAATCCCATTTGATAATGTATTTCATGTTGAAGGTAATCAGTATAATCTACTGAGTATATCACAAATGTGTGATAAGGGTTACAAAGTCAGTTTTGATGATTCCCACTGCTTCATCTTAAAACCTGAGTTTGTAATTCCACCTGAAATGATTATGATGATGACACCAAGAAATGGCAACCAGTATGAACTGAATATGAAAGAAGCTGTTTCAAGAGGGGTTGCATGTTTTGTTTCCAAAGCCACTAAAAATGAATCAAAATTGTGGCATAGGAAACTGTGTCATGTGAACTTAAAGAACATGAATAGACTTGTCAAAGGTGAGCATGTCATAGGGTTACCTACAAGAGAGTTCAAATTGGAAGATCATTATAATTCATGTCAAAAGGGAAAACAACACAAATCTACTCATAAGCCTAAGCTCATCAACTCAATTGATCAAATACTTGAATTACTTCACATGGATCTTTTTGGTCCTGTGAGTGTGCCAAGTATAGGAAAGAAAAGATATTGTCTTGTGATCATTGATGACTATTCAAGATACACTTGGGTTTATTTCCTAAGTACCAAAGATGAAACTGCAGAGTTGATTAAGGGTTGTGTAACAATGATTGAGAACAAGTTGAATAAGAAGGTTAAAGTGATGAGAAGTGACAATGGTACTGAGTTCAAGAATGGAGTTATGCAAGAATTTTGTGCAGAAAAGGGGATACTTCAACAATTCTCAGCTCCTAGAACTCCTGAACAAAATGGTGTTGCAGAAAGAAGAAATAGAACTTTAATTGAAGCTGCAAGAACCATGTTAGCAGATGCTAATCTGCCTGTTACTTTTTGGGCTGAAGCAATAAATACTGCTTGCTATGTTCAGAACAGGGTGCTTGTAAACAAAAGGCATAACAAAACTCCATATGAAATATTCCACAACAGAAAGCCTTATATCAAGTTTTTCAAGCCCTTTGGATGCAAATGTTTTCTTTTGAACACTAGGGAATTTGAACAAGTTTCAAACAAAATCTCTAGATTGTTTCTTTGTTGGATATTCTACACACTCAAAGGCTTACAAAGTATATGTGAAATACCATTTGAGTGTTATAGAATCATCTGACATCATCTTTAATGAGAATCAATTCAATACAGTTAATGGTGCAGCATGGCTGTTTGATCATGAAAAGTTAATAAGGTCTTTCAAGATTTATCCAGAAGATTTTGATGACTCATTCTACAAGACCAGTGTAATTGAAGAAAAAAAGAAGAAACCACTGGACTTAGAAGAATTGTGGAAAAAGGTTGCTAGAAAAGAAAAGGAATATACTTTTGTGAAGAATTCCTCAAGTGATATCGTTGAACAAGTTCAAGAAGATAATCAAAGATGTATAGAATGATCAAGTTCAGAGTGAGGAAGACTCAAGCAACCAAGCAAGTGAAGAAGAAGCTGCATCTACTGCAAGATTTCAGAATTTGTTTGAAAGCTTGAATATTGGAAACAATGGTGCATCTTCTTCAGGACAACATAATGATGAAGCACCAGAATTTCATGATGCAGAGACTGATTTGATCATTGAAGAAGCAGAACTCAATGAGTCAAATCTTGACACAACTGTGTCTACAGATATGATTGTTCAAACTCCTTATGTGAAAAAGAATCATCCTTTTGAAAACATCATTGGAGATTTGCATGAAAGAGTTACAAGAAGTCACTCAGAAATTGCAAACATCTGTCTTTACTCCTGTTTTCTATCCCAAATAGAGCCTAAGAACATTTCTCAAGAACTAAAAGACAACAGTTGGGTAGAAGCAATGCAGGAAGAACTGGCTCAGTTCAGAGATCTATATGTGTGGGATTTTGTTGATAAGCCATTTGAACCAAATGGGTTTTTAGAAACAAAAGGGATAAGAGGGGTTTGGTGATTAAGAATAAAGCTAGACTTGTGGCACTAGGATGCCTTCAAGAGGAAGGAATAGACTTTGAGGAAGTCTTTGCTCCTGAAGCAACACTTGAAGCTATCAGATGCTTTCTTGCATATGTTGCCTCAAAGAACATTAAGGTGTTCCAGCTTGATGTTAAGTCTGCATTCCTAAATGGAAAGATTGATGAAGAGGTGTATGTAGCTCAACCTCCAGGTTTTGAGGATCCTTTGTATCCAAACAGGGTGTATAAGCTAAACAAAGCCCTTTATGGATTGCATCAGGCTCCTAGAGCATGGTATGATGAGCTGTCAAATCATCTTCTTGAAAATGGCTTTAAAAGAGGAGCCATTGACAAGACACTCTTCTACAAAAGAAAGGAATCAGACTTACTTCTGTTACAAGTGTATGTTTATGGCATCATCTTTGGATCCACAAATGAACAAATGTGTATGGAGTTTGAAGGGGTAATGAAGTCCAAATACAGCATGAGTTCTATGGGAGAAATGAACTTCTTTCTTGGATTACAAGTTCAACAAAAAGCTGAAGGGATCTTCATTCACCCAAATAAGTATGTGCAGGACATCTTGAACAAGTTCAACTGTCATGAGTACAAAACTGCCTCAACTACAATGGACACCAAGGAAAAGATGATTGCAGATGAAAAAGGGGAGCCTATAGATGAACATGAATACAGAGCCAAAATTGGATCTCGGATGTATCTGACTGCTACAAGACCAGATATCATGTTTGCTGTGTGTGTGTGCAAGATTCCAGTCAAGTCCAAGAGTCTCCCACATGAATGTTGTTAAAATAATATTCAGATATTTGAAGGGAAGACCAGATTTGGGAATTTGGTATCCAAAGAATCAATCATTTGATCTAATTGCCTATACAACAGTGATTATGATGGCTGCAACATGAGCAGAAAGTCAACATCAGGAGGATGTCAATTTTTGGGAGAAAGGCTAGTGTCATGGCAATGCAAGAAGAAAACAACTGTCTCAATCTCAACTGCAGAAGCAGAATATATTGCTGCATCTGCCTGCTGTGCACAAGTTCTATGGATTCAGAACCAGATGCAGGACTATGGTTTGACAATACTGCTGCATATTTTAATGTTAAGAATCCAGTTTAACATTCTAAGACTAAGCACATTGAAATCAAACATCACTTCATTAGAGATTGTAGTGAAAAGGTTTTATTGAAATGCAAAGAGTTGATACAAGTGACAATTTGGCTGACCTTTTCAGAAAACCACTTGATAGAACCAGGTTCAACTTTCTTTTGAAAGCCCTGGGAATGATCAACTCTGATGAGATTTGGTTGATGATGTGTGCCTAGTTATGTACCTCTTTGTGCTAACTGGTTATCTTGATAGAGGTTATATCTTATGAATGTTAAGTGAATATGCTTGCTTATGTTACTGAATATGTTGACTGTTATGTGCTTTGACTGATTATGTGTGCAAAGAATGATATAAGTGACTTGATTAATATGTTTGCATGTTTATCAGTTAATGTGTATGTGTGATGTTAAGATAAGTAGTCTTGTAATGAATTATCTGCTAAAATGCTTATCTGACATCACTACTAAATTGCTTGAATATGTGCTTTATCTGATCTTCTGATGTTATTTAGATAGGATAAGACATTGAATGTGAGTATTGTCTACTTGTCTTGATGGTGTCATGTTTGATTAAGATTTGATTATGTTGCAGCTGCTTGTGTCAAAATGTGTTTTATGTCAAAATTAAGTGATAAAATGAATTTTCCAATGAATTTTTTATAAATACTTTATTTTGATCAAAACATGAGCATGTTGTTAATGGTGAAGAGATATGCTAAGATTATTCAGTTCAAGCTTTGAAGAAGCTTAAAAGAAGGATTTTTCAATGAAAAGTCTCAGATAGTTATCTTTGCTGAAAATTATGTCATTTGCCCAGTTGGAAGGACATACACTTGTGTATGTTTGGTCCTGCAATATGCAAAGATTAAAAGGATAGCCATTAACCAGAAAACTGAAAGCACTTGGGGCAATTATAATTTGTTTTCTATTCATTCACTTAAAACTGTGTCAATAACTCTGACTTTGAAAGGACATATATTCACATGTATGTTTGCACCTGTTGACCACTTGTGGTCAAACAGAATAGCCATTTACCTGACAATTAAGAGACATTGAGGTGATTGAATATTAAACTGAATATTATAGGAAATGATAGTACATTGACTACTTAGCCAATCATATGGATTTATTAGGCTAAAAGGACTTTAGTACAGTCATTGACATGTATGGTTGCTTTCTCATGATATGTAAAATCTAAGGTGATATAAACATAAAGAAAATGCTAAAATTTATGTGGAGTTACATTGCTGTCTATGCATGTTCCTAGATAAATCTTTTCAAATGACAGGCAAAAAAGTGATTATCCAGTCATACACAAGCCTGTTGGTCTTTGGTTACCCAAAATGAAACATCTTTTAAAAGGAAATGACAAAGAACAGTTGTGAACTACTTTAATCTCAAATGTTTATTCAACCAAAAGTTGATATATGTTCACAAATTTTTTATTGGAAAAACACAAACATGAGGGTTAATAAAAGAACTACAAGGGTGGAGGCAATCATATAAGTCCTTTCAACATCCTGAATGAAAGGCCTGTAAGTCCGACTTGCGTGGCATGTAAGTCCAATGTTCAACCTCACATATGTTTGTAGACTTTAAAAGAAATATCTTTTGAATTTTTATAATATGTTCTGTCATTTAAAGTTTTAACCAAAACCAGGGGTCAAAGTCAAATTGGGGTGATCTGGAGAAAGCAAAATAAGCCTTGAGGATAGATAAGGAGCATTAGAACACAACATGTGTTATCCATTAAATTTTCTGCAACTTAATTGAAAATTAATCATATCACCAAAGAGATGAAAATCATGTTAAGTCTAGACCTGTTGTTGACCTGTCTTAGTAGTCATAATAATGCTGAGAATGAAGTATTGAGAAAGCTACTTAGTCAATATGATCCCATTCCTGAGATCTTTTCAGCTTAAAAAAGGAAATTGTTTTGAAATGAAACATAACTGAAATTTGATCTCTAAATGCACCATTTGCTCTTAAACTATGATCTTTAAAGATAAAATTGTTCAGACAAGTGGTTTAAGTCAAAAAGTGTTGCATTTTGCCTAATATAGGTTGAATATGTAAGTTTGGGTAAGGTTTGATGTTATTAAACCTTCCCAAGCACAAACTGTTTGAATATGTATTTTCGGGTAAGGTGTGATGTTCTCAAACCTTTCCGGGTACAAAACAGTTGAATATGTGTGAATATGTATTTTCGGGTAAGGTTTGTTGTTTTTTTTAAACCTTTCCGTGCAAGCTTTGTCATTTTGGACTAAGTTTATGATTTTCGGGTAAGGTTTGATGTTTTTAACCTTTCCGAGCAAACTTTGTCCTTTAAGACTAAGTTTATAATTTTCGGGCATGCTTTGAAGTGTTTACACTTTTCGGGTAAGGTACACCATTGTACAAGTTTCCCGAGCAAGCTTGAATCTTGAGATGATTGTGTTATAGCTAGCTTTTACCAAGAGAAAATTGTTTCGGGCAAGCTTTGCATTTTGTTTATGCTGATTGTTATTCCTAGCAAACTTTGTGAACTCCTTGAGTACACCAAGTAAGCTTTGTATGAGTGAATATGTTTTCTTTAAAATTACAAGTGTTTTTGGGAGAACTTTGTTTTCCGAACACACTTTATATTTCGGGTACACTTTTGTTCCCCTAATATACTTGGTAATTTTCAAAATTTGATATTCCGAGTACACTGTCTGCTAGAAGTCCTTTCCGGGCACACTTTGTACTCTAGGAAGATTATTCGGGTATACTTTATAGAAGAAGGTTGTTCGAGCATACTAACATTATGAAGGTTGCTCGGGCACACTATGTTTCTAAAGTATACTTGATTGAATATACTTTTATTGTGATTGATTGAATATGATTCTTATTTTTGATAGGGTTTATGCTAAATTAAGATTTTAATTTAAATTTGAGAAATTTATTTGGGTATCTTAATTGATTCCTAGCAAGAATTGTTATTTGATATTTTACACTTGATTATTTAAACTTGTGATTAAGTTCTCAA
Source organism: Bidens hawaiensis (assembly GCF_021521415.1). Taxonomy (NCBI): domain Eukaryota; kingdom Viridiplantae; phylum Streptophyta; class Magnoliopsida; order Asterales; family Asteraceae; genus Bidens; species Bidens hawaiensis. The sequence continues at coordinate 164,876 of NW_027496921.1, read as the reverse complement.
GAAATCAGGTATTTCGGGTAATCTTTCTTCATAATGTCTTGACTTTAAATTATCTAGCTTGACCAAGCAAGGTTTGTGATTAAAAGGGATAGGGTAAACCTTATAAAATTAAAAGAAAATGTTTTTAAGAAAGGTTTAATATTATTCGGGTAAGCTTTGTATATGTGAAAATATACCGAGTAGACTTTGCAAAGGATTACTTTTCTGAGTAAGGTTTGCTAAGTCTAAAATGATAAAGAATTACATATTGTAAAATTTTTTTTAAAATATTAAGTGGATAATGTTACTGTTTGACAGCTAATAATTCACAAAACGAAAAAAAGCATTTAAAAAACCACTTTCAAAAGGTATATAAGAGGGAGTTAGGCAAAATTTTCAACTTTATAATTCCCTCTCTCTCTTTCCACTGCAACTGCTTATTCGCAAAGAAACCCAAACCGACCTATCGTATTCACTCTTAATCCAAACCCTAATTTAAATCAACCCCCTAATTCCGACTCTGTAAGCATTTATAATGTGTTTTCCGATCACGATTAGACTATAATGAGCTTTGATTATGTACTTGATTACTAATATTCTGTTTTTGTTTTTAGGTTATTAATTTGTCAACCTGAAACATCAACACATGTATCCCCAACACCACAATCACCAAAAACATCAAGTCCAATTCATTATGATCCATTTATTCCAAGCCCACATCATACACAATCACCACTACAATCCATTTTCCAAACTCACACCACAACCCAAGAACAAACTGAAAATGAACCATTTTCTACATAACCACCTACAACACCACCCACTGACAATGACTTATTGACCTTGTTACAAGAAAATGCTGAATTGAAGAGAAGGAATGAGGAGGTCACTATGGAGAATGTCATGTTATTAGATCAGTTGGTAAGGGAAAAAGTGAGAATTCAAACCCTGGAGCAGGAGGTTGAGAAGACCTCAGCTGCCCCAAAACAGGGGGAGAATGAAATAATGCCAACTGACTCTGGTGTGAATATTGAGACTGTAACTGAAACATGTGTAGAGACTGTAGACAGTTTGAAACTGATCTTAAATGCTTATGATGATGGTGAGGAGGATAGTGAGGAGAGAAGAATTGAAGATGATGAGTATGAAAATGACAAATCAGATATTGAAGAACAAGATTATGACTATAATTATGAAATAATGCATGTTGAATGGAGTGATGAGAATGATGAAGGGACAGGGGACGGAGCGGAAAAGACAGATGTTGAGGAGAATGTAGCTGCTACTGATATAGCTACTGATGTTTTAACTGCTATTGATTTAGCTACTGATGTTTTAACTGCTACTGATATAGCTACTGATGTCTTGACTGATGTACAGACAGAAGTAGAGACTGAAGTAACGATTGATGAAAATGCTGCTACTGAGGAACCTATACACACTGAACCAGAAACTGATTAACAAGCAAGTTCCAAGAGAGTAGAGCATGACCCAGAACTGGAAGCACTTGAGAAAGAAATAGATGACTTTGAACAGTCTGAAAATGAAGAGGATGTGAGAAGAAGAATTGAGAAAGGTAAAACAAAAGTCTGTGAAGAAGAGCCTATTATGGCATATCCAGAGAAAGATGTGTTGTTTACAGATGATGACATTGCTGCTGCTGTTGCTGCCTTAAGAGAACAAGAGAATATTTCAAGGGAGACAAGGGATAGGGAGATATTGGCTCAAACCCTGACTCCAGAAGAAATGGCAGAGCAGGAAACTTTGATCAATCAAGCCAATCTTGCTAAAGAAATTTTTGAAGAAGTGGCTGATCAAGAAGCCATTGAAACACTGATTATGATTAACAGAACTGAGGAAGCTAACAATTCCTTGGCTATGGTGATTAGTATGTTTCAACCAGAGAGCCAACCTGAAAGGGAACCTGAAAGGGCGTGTGAATATGAAGAAATGCCATAGAAGGTACCTGAAAGGCCAACTGGTGAATCTGTTGGAGAAATGATGGCTAATATCACCAGAATCGGGATGGAAAGAGCCAAAAGATTTGAACAAGTGTATACAAGAAAGAGAAAGTTTGAAGAACAGATAAGGAATGATGAGAGGAAAACAAAGAGGGGGAGATGGGATGAAAAGAACAAAAGCTATGTTGAAACTCCTGATGATGATGGTGATAATGATACTAGTCCAATCAGGGCAATCCCACTGCAAACCTTGCAACCAGGTGATAAGGTTCAAGGTGTCCCTGATATGCCAACTCAAACTGAATCAAACCCAGAGCATCCACCCACTAATGAACCCAAGATTGATGCTATGAACGATTTAACTAAAGAGGAGGATGAATCTGAGGATTTAGATAATAATGATAATCCTGATGATGGTCAAGGAAAGAGTGCCAAGATTGCAAATGTTGAGACTCCACAAGTAGAAATGACTGATGGGCAGAGAGCAAACATTGAGCAGAGTTTGTTTAAAGCTAAAATGAACAATCCTTTGATTAAGAAGCTAAGGGCACTTGGTGTGAACTTTGAAAGTGTGGCTCATATGAATGAAAGTGAGTTGAATCAGAGACTTGAAGAAGAAAATAAAAAGATCAAAAGAGTTTTGCAACAAAAGAATAGAGATGCTCAGAAACACAGAGAATATCTGAGAAGACATGGATATTCTGGAAAAGATTTGAGCCATTTCAATCATGATAAACTCCAAGATCTTTACAACAGTGAAAGAGAAAAAGTGATTGAAAAGTGTGTAAGAGAAACTGAGAAATTTGAAAAGATTGAAGATTTGAAGAAAAAGTATGGAGGAATGTGTGGATATTTGCTGGAAAAAGGTTTGAAGCCTGAAATGGTTGAGAACCTAACTAGAGAATCAGTGTTGGATCAGTACAATAAACTGAAAAGAAAAGAAAAATTGAAGAGGGTCCAAACTGAGAGCTCTACTAAACATACTGAAACTTCTGTTGAGCCTCCAATAAAGAGAAGAAAGATAATGACTCTGAGGGAGAAACAGAAGTTGCAGAGTGAAAAGAAAATATCCAAGGAAGATCCTGTTATTGAAACTCCTACTCCACAAGAAGTGGATCCTGAATCTGAAGATGAACCTTATGTACCTTGGGAAAATGAAGAGATGATCAACATTCTAAGGAACATAATGATTACTCAAAGGGGAATGGATGAAGCCTCTTTCAATGCTTTGGAAAAGGAGGATTTGAAATATCTCTTCTATGCCCAAAAAGCTGAATGGGAGAAAGCCCTAGGGGAAGGTGAGAACCCTAGATACTATGCAGATGCGAGTTTTGTACCTGTTGGTTTGTCAAGAACTCCTGGTATGGAAAAAATGTTGCTAGCTCTTAAAGATGCAGGAGCAAATGTTGTTGAGCTTTCCAACCTTCCAACTGAAATGGTAGAAGCAGTCTACATCAAATTCTTCAATTTGGGTCCTAAAAAACCCAAGAAGTTTGTTCCTTTCAGGCCACCAATTTTTAGAAGATATCCACAAGGTGGAAGAGGTGAATGTGGAAGAGGTGAATCAAGTAGGTCTGCACAATAAATAACATCAAGACCACAATCAGATGTGGATCTTCCCAGAGAACTCTACTATGATTATGTATCTGAATGCTTGAGAGTGATTATGGAAAGCAGAAAACTAAGAGAGATAGTTGTGAGAAGTGACTTTTATGATTATACTCAAGAACAACTAGAAAGAATGGCCACACTTGACCTGTATTACTATAAAGACAGAAACAAGATGGCAGGTAGTTAACCTGAGTGTTTTTCATTGTTTTTTAGGTTCTGTTTAAGAATGATGGTGAATTTGGTGAAGAGTCTACTGCGATATGCACTTGCAAAAGATTTGAACCAAAATGGTTTATTGTGTTGGCATATTTTTTATGTCATGAATTTTTATCAAGTTAAGAAACCGAAAAAATATATATATGATCGCTGGAGAAAAGAGGCTGCGGTGAATATCAGAAAAGCTCCAATATCAGAGTTTGGTAATGATTAGAATATGAAGATCAAAGAGATTTCAAGAGAAATAAAATATGTCAGTGAATACCATATCAACAGTTATGTTACAAATATCGATGAATTGACAAAAGTGAGAGATCAGATGAATTTGATGATTGAAAAAGCAGACTTGACTCGGTATGAAAAAATATGTCCATCTAAAAAGGATAGATTTGTTGTTGTATTAGGATTTGAACCATCCGAAATTACTGTTCGTGTGCCTACTGGAATAAGGAACAAGGGTGATGGCTCACTCAAAATAATCAGATCAAAGAAAGAGATAGCCATTAGTCGAGCTAGGAAGAATTAGATGGAATGTCAGATTTGTCATTTACATGGCCACAACAGTAGAACATGCAAAACATTGCAGCAGCAAGAATGAATGTCAGAAGAATTATATGTGAGCGTCTCAGGAGCGTATATGACATTTTAAGAGCGTTTATGAGCATTTTGTTAAAAATGTTTAGTTTTTTCACGGTAGATATGCTTTATCATTAAGGTTTTTCATTGGTTTTCGTGTTTTACTGTATTCTCGAAGGATGCGTGGCATATAATAATTTGTTTTAGACAAGCGTATTACAAGCGTTTTTTTTAGATAATCGTCAAAAGTTTTTCATAACAACCTTTTAAATAAAGGAACCTATACAAAAGTACCATTACAAGATCACATAAAACAAACAAAGAGAAAACTAACATCATAACTTCATATCCAACTTCTATGCTCAATCACTCCGCTTCACAATTTCAGACCCAACTTCTTTAAAATTCATGTTGTTTGACACCGTAGCAACCGTGTCAACCAGAGCCCCATACACCGAATTGTAGTATGAAGACTGTTGTTTCAGATACTCAACAACTTTCATCTTGAACTCACTCTCTAGTTGCATCAAGAGTTTTTTATGTCTCTTCAAACACACGTTGTTTTGATTCTTTAATGGCCTTCAAAAAGTTTTCATCTTTACCTTTTACATGGTCCATCCTTGCTTTTACAATGCTTTTCATGGTTTTATCAGAAGAATTCATTTTTTTGTTTTTAAGTTTTTGAATGCTAGTGTGACTGAATAACAAAACAGATGTTACATATATAGACATAAAATTAATTTTTTTGTAGTTGAGAAAGAGTTATTTAATGTGATTAAGTTGAATGTAGGCAATCATCACAGAAATATTTTCATAAATTTTGACAGGTGAGTAGCCATAAATGTAATTATGTTCCAAACAAACTAGTCCTGAGCATATTGCAAGCGTGCGATACCTTTTTGTTTTTTAGACAAAATTTGAATTTTTAGTAGTTGAGATAGAGTTATATATTGTAATTAAGTTGAATGTAGGCTATCATTACAGAAATACTTTCCCCAATTTTTGTAGATGAGTAGCCATAAATGTAATTGAGTTATGAATAAACTAGATTAGAAAAATATTTTTAACATGTCCACACATTTCAAATTTTGTTTTTAGTTCACAATGGATGGCTCATTATCATCAGCATTTTCTAAGGATGTTTTGATGAAGAAGATTAAGGACTAGATCATAGCAGATAAAGCTTGTCATGAAAGTTTAACAAATGAACTAGTAAGGCTTAGCAATATTATGGATACGAGGGATGTTATTACAAAAGATCTCGTCCGAATGCCTGCTAGTACTATCCGAGATCTTGATGTTTTGTTTATGGTTGATGTAGGAAAGAAAGAGCTTGATCAGTTTAAAGATTTAAGCAATGCAATTATTCAACTAAATTGCTGAATGAAATTGAAGTTGGATTTTCTCATGTCACTATTAAATTAGTGTGTGCGAGTGATTTTATGTAATGAGATTTTTACATGTTTCTATCATGTAGTGATGGTGTTTTTTATGTGTGTTTTGGTAATAATAATATGTTGTTTGTGTTAAAACATGGTTTAACTGCTAACATATGACTATAGCATAGCATTTAACAGAGAAACATTTAATATGTATGTTAAAATACATAACAAAGTTGCAAAATTGGTGGTCAGTTTGAATCAGTCAAATTTGTCGTTGCCTTTTTTCAAGTTGGCAATCAACTCCGACTCGGTCAAACAGTTTGTCATTTCGATGAAATGCCTCTGCCTTCTCGATAAAAGTGTCAATATTCTGGTTTACATCTGAGATGAGGATTTTGCACAAATATTTTTCCCTCAACTTTTTTAGCTGATTTTTTTGTTTAGGACCTTCCTTGTAAAAATTACACCCCCGCGGTTTCTTCCCATCATATGTCTTCATATGTTTCATAGCTAAAACACCATAATCTATTCCATTTTGGGTTGTTCTCCATCCTATCCCTAATCTATTGATTGTAGCTATTTGGATTCGATGATCAATGAGGTGATTGATCTCTTAAGATACATGTAAAAGACGTTTCTCTAAATCAAATTAAAAGAAACTAAGTATATCACAAATTTATAATAGATATAGGAAATTCTTTTTTTTTTGGTTTAAAGGTATGTATGTTTACCAGTATATCAGGAGTCTTTTTGTATCTTTCTTCAAAATTTTCTTTAATCGCTTTTGCTTCGTCTTCTAACTTTTTAAACTTTGCATTAGCTGGTATTTCTTGATTTGCACTATTTTCAAGTAACTCTATCACTCTTGTTTAAAGATTGAAAGAAACCACATAGAACTAACCATGTTGTAGAATTGGCACAAGGAATAAAACAACTTCCTTAAGTGATTTGATTTCAAAGAGTGACATAGTTCCTCAATGTTGTCCGAAAACACATCGAGTCTTTGTTTGTCTATGTGACTATTTTCCTCAACATAATGGGCACTTTTCTAGATAAGAATTAAATGTAGATGATTAAGAGTTTAATGAGCATTTTATAAGAGTTTAAAGATAATAAGTAGATTAATTCATACTAGCACAATGCTTGTAGCAGAGAACCTGAATGGTGATGTTGCATATTTTTTCTTTTCTTCATAATTCATCAGTTCACTGAATGCATTCATTGCATTTGTTTTTATATAAATGCCAGGATAGAAACTCTCAAAAATCAACTTAAATAACTCTATGTAAGGAGACTTGTAAACCTCCTCCCATATGTCATCAAGACAAGAAAATATATACTCTAAAATTATTTTTTCATCTTCTTTCACACTATTGGATATGTCAACCTCTCTTAAAAAATATGACGACTTCAATGTAGGAGGTAACCTTTTCTTTCTCTCTTCTATTACCAAACCTTTATTTTCATGTTCTTGGACTGATGAAACAAGAGATGTAATTTTGGATATCATTTTTGAGGATGATGTCGATGTTATGAAATGTTCGCTTGAAGACAAACTGGTGTCAACTTGTAATTCTTGGTTGTTCACTTCAAATTTACTAACCATAAAACAAAAGACATGTCACTGAAATTTGTCTTCTATTAAAAGATTGTTTTTTTGTGTTTTACCTCAAATTTCTTCAAAAGTTGCAGCAGTCTTCATATGAACAACATAATCTCCAAGTAATGTAGTTGCAGGAGAAGCATTAAATTATAAGCATTTTACGAGCGTTTTTAGAGGTAAATGTAGAAAAAGAACGCTACCTTCTTTTTATTCAGTAATAACCGCACTAGACACCTGAGCATTTGTATCAACATGCCCCACGTCATTTCCAAGTGATGTAGTTGCAGAAATTGTAAAGAAATTTTTTATTAGCGTTATACAGGAGAATGTAAAAAACATTTGCTACCTTCAGTAATTCGACTACACACTTGAGCATTTGCAATAGTATGATCCATATGTTCTTCATTTTCTCCAAGTGATGTAACTTTCATAAAAAATTTAAAATAATAATATGAGCGTTTGTTGAGCGTTTAAGGTGTATAAAAAGAAGTTTAACTATAGTGAAATACCTTCTTGAGCCCCCACAACCCCTGTAGTAACAACTGCATCAAGTTTATAATTATTTTCATCGAGTGCTGTAACTATAATTTCTTCATCAATAGTTGCACTAGATACTTTGTTTTCTTTAGCTGCATCACCAACGACGGGCACATCTTTCATATAAAATTTAAAATAATTATGAGCGTTTGTTGTGCGTTTAAGGTGTATAAAAAGAAGTTTAACTATAATTAAATACCTTCTTGGCCCCCTCAACCCCTGTAGTAACAACTGCATCAAGTTTATTATTATTTCCTTCAAGTTTAAAATTATAATATGAGCGTTTGTTGAGCGTTTTAAGTGTAACTATAATTAAGTTAGTACCAATACATTCTTCACCAACTACTGCATCACCAACTACAATATCTGAATGAACTGTATAAGAAGTGAGAACTTTAAAAGATAAATATATTTTTTAAGAAGTGAAGATGGTGGAAATTTGAAAAGAAGTAGATTTTTTCACCTAAATTAAAGAGTTAGCTGTTTTCATAGTCTTAGATTCTTGTGTTTTGGGAACCACATTATTATTGAATATGTCTTCCCATTTACAACACTTAGCAAAGATATTGAGATTTGATGTATGTTTGTTTATTCCTTCTACGGACCAATTCATTGATCTCTGAGCAAAGTTTATCAAATTTCTTCAACTTTTTATCCATTTATCAATAATGATGATTTTACGTATGGACAATTCCTCACTATCTTGTTCATTCGCAACAAACTATTTATTCTAAGACTGTAAAAACAAAAAATAGTTATTAATTAATTTAAGTTATTCAATTAATCAAATATATCACCCTCTCTTCCTTTGTTACTTTTGGTGGTAGGTAAGCAGATTTCCCAGGCAGCTGTAGTGGGGTCATATTAAGTCAACTAGCTCTTGTGTGTGTTCCCAATGACATTTTCAAACTCAAATTTGAATAAATATCATCATCATCATCATCATCAAAATCTCGTTCAGCAGTTTGATCGGCATTATTTGTTTCAGTTTCACTTTTCCCATCTTTTTGATTACATATTAATGTTGTTATATATTTAGCATTAGATGAAATGCATATGCATAGGCGGATTTACTTGTTAATTACTTTGTAAATTTCATATAATAATTGATCCTAATTTAATATCCCCCCATTCAATGTCTTTCACATGCCTGGAGTCTTTTATATTCTTTCATTCCAAAACATATTGTGATAAAAGAAGACCGGTACTAAAGGTTGTCTTACTAGTTACTACGAATCCAGTTTTTATTTATTTAAATAATATTCATTATTGGTCATGACTTTCTAGAAGAAAGATAGGTACTAAAGAGCGTGTTTCAGCCCAACTTTGTTTATTAAATATATGGTAATTAGTTCGACTATAGTGTAAAAACCGATCCTTTTTATCGATTACGTTTTACCCCCACTGAACAATTTTTCTGGATCCGCCACTGTGCATATGAGAGAGTTTTAAATGACACTAACAAGTTTCTCACCATGTTTTTGTTTCTCACAATTTGCATTACCATCATCAGCCTGATGCATTCCTTTCTCACCAGCAGCAGCCTCACTCATTACTTTGTTTGTTGATTTCTCTTTATCTGCAGGCTTACCAGTAGCTGCAACACAAACTGTACCACAAGCAGCAGCGCCATCAATCTATTTGTCTGCACTATTTTCATCATTTGCAGTCTCACCAGTAGCCGCAACACCAACTGTACCAGCAGCAACAGCCTCATCAATTCCTTTATCTAAACAGCTTTCCTCATTTGCAGTCTCAATTGCAGCCGCAACACCAACTGTATCATAAGCAGCATCCTCATTTGCAGTCTCATCCGTTCATTTGTTTGCAGCCTCAACATCAGCAGCTACACCAACCGTATCAGCATGTTCATACGCAGCAACATATACCTCATTTCATCATTTTTAGCATCATCTTCTAAAGGAGGACCATTATTATACAAGTATCTCTCCATCTTACTAAGAGTTGTTATGTAGTTCACTGCAGGTGTTGTGATAGGATCCCCAAATGGACCATATTTTTTCTAGAACTCATGCTTGTAAAGCATCACAAGTAAAGTGATGGGATCGTTGTATTGATTGGTGATATCTTTCAAGTCTTCCTTTGTCATATTCAAGTTTTCAATCACATAGCTGCACCAGTCCATATTTTGAATATCTAAGAATGTCTCGATTGCGGTGATGAATCATTGATTGACTGTTGTTGATTTTGTCATAAATCCAATACATGTGTTGAAAAACACATAGAAATTAATCTTAAATAAGTCACCAACTCCCAGATTTTTAGCCAATTTCTCTCTCACATGTTTTACACTTATTCTTGTAGTCGGGAATTGATTTTTGAACAAATCTGTGGTTACATTATCCCCAATCTTGGTCTATTCTTTTCTAAAATTGGTATTTTACCCATTGGTATCCCCAACACTTCATGCACATTTTTTGGTGTTATCTTAATATTACGGCTTCCGATGTTCAATTCATTTAAACGGTGATCATAGTTCATTAGCAACTAAAATCCCAAAATTGTTGGATTTTGTGTTATTTGTAGTCTTAACATTGACCCGAAACCCATTTTTCCCACACAAGCTTTTCGTTCAGAGTTCATTTCCTTCACTTCATCAATAATATTATAATGTGAACGTCTCATTCTCAACTTTTTGTCTAAAAAAATCAACCAAAGGTTTCCTTGATATCCTCTCAGTTGGCTTCTTTTCTTTAACAACTTTCGTCTTTGGACGTTGAAAGTCTGAGTTAGAGGTACTGTCTTCCACGTCTTTTCGCTTTGCTAACAACTTTTTAATTGGTATTTCAAAGTCTGAATCAGAGTTTGCTTCAACAACATGTTATGTTTTAACTTTTTTCATTGCGGCAACAAGTTGTTTAGTTTTCTTATCAATAGTCTTTCTTTTAACATAATTCTTTTTCTCACCTGGCTTTTTACCTTTAACTTGATTTCTCTTCTCATTTGGATCCTTATCAGACTTGTTTTTTTCAACAACTGAATCACAAACAAATAACAAAACAAGGTGTGGGGATAACAACAAGAATTATAAAACGCTTAACACCACATCTAGTTTACTATAAGAGAAAAATATCATACAATAATTATAAAACGCTTAACACCACTTCTAGTATACTATTAGAAAAACATATCATACAAGAATTATAAAGCGCTTATCAAATGCTTAACACCACAATTAGATTTATAAAACGCTTAACACCACATCTAGTTCACTATAAGAGAAACACATCATACAAGAACCATAAAACGCTTTTAAAACGCTTAACACCACAGTTAGATTAATAAAACGCTTATAATATGCTTAACACCACTTCTAGTTTACTATAAGAGAAACATATCATACAAGAACCATAGAACGCTCTTAAAACACTTAACACCACAGTTAGATTAATAAAAGAGAAAAATATAACCTTAAAACTCTTATCAAACGCTTATAACCATAGTTAGATTAATCAAATAGAAAAATTACATACAAGAACTCTAAAACACTTAAATACACAACGGTTACATTTTTACAATAATTAAACCTAAAACACTTACTCTGAGGTCTATCATGATTTTATTTCGATCTTCGTTCCATTTCCAAAGTAGACGATTTAGGGTTCTTCAATTTCTCCATTTTCTTTGTGACTAGTAGTTTCTGATTACGCTTAAATGTAGAACTGAGTCTTCACTGTGTTATAAGATATTTGATTTGTAGAGAGATTCAATTGATTTTGGGAGTGATTTTCGGGATGGTTTATAGGAGATTATTTGATGATCTTACCCTTTCAGAAGAATTGAGGCGCGTGTTTCTTAATTTTTATCGGACGCTTATAGTAGTCGCGTACCTATCGTACGATTAAACATTATTGTACAGTAACTCACCCTATTTTTATATTATATTTATATAAAGTAAACTGTATTTGTCCCATAACTGTTAAATGGTGTTACTATTTAATAAAAATCAAAATAAAATAAAAACAGTTCTTTTGTGTAAGATAACTTAAATACCACTTAAATACCATTAGACTTAACTAAAAAAATCAAAAATGTTAATATTAGAGGCTAAAACTCTAACAAAGGTTTGTCAAGCTTAAATTCCCGCTACTCGTTGCAATTAGTGTCACATTATTTGTCGTCAATGAATCTCCTATCATAAAAACACATGGTTGTTTACAACAATTGAATTTTATGTTACACCAGTAGTAGAGCCCATTTTCCTACTTTTCATGCCTCATTGTTGTGTTGAGAGGTTTATACACTCTATAAAACTTATTTATATCTATATTATATATAAAGGAAGAGTGATGAACACAAACGTCTTTTCATAATTGCATACGAAAGACAAAACCGACATTTCATAATTGGGCAAGAAAAGTAATTTGTCAATGTATCCACCAATTCTTAAAACTTTTAGTAAAACATTATGAAGCTTCACTTTTTGTGAGACTACTCTTCAATCATTTAGAAAAGAAAAGGTTGTCAACTAGATTCTTTAAAATCTATTTTATTTTCAATACATAATGTTAATTATGGTTTAAATATGTTATTATGGTGACTATCCTCATTCTTAACTCTCATGTTTCATTATGTTTTTATTAACTCTATTAGCCTATATATAGTGGCTTCTTGTGCTTGTATTAGATATGCATACATACCAATGAATAACAACCTCCATTTTCTCTACTTATCATGCTCTCTATACACTATTTCTCTAGGTTCGAAGGATGTAATAAGGAAATGTTGAGGCGGTTTGGGCTAAGGAAGAAGATGCTATATAATGTCTGAATACTGTGAAAGCTCGGACTAAACTAAGCAAAATTTTGGTAGTGCTGGAAAGTTGTAAAATTATATGCTACCTTTAAAGAAATAATATTTTGATCCAACCACTAAACAAATTATCGTTTCTAGGACTTCAAAGTGGGCGTTTGCATTGAAGAAAGGTTAGTTTAATATTTATCATTTTATCTATGTTTTAAATTTCTTGAACATCAATTATCTATATTATCTATATTTTATATATATTATTTAGGAAGAGTGAAGGATTTTCAAGGTAATTTCGCAATTACATGTTGAGGATAGAAATGACATTTCATAATAGGGAAAAAAAGTAATTTGACAATACCTCCATTTGTTCTTAAAGCATTTGGTGCATGTAGATGAAGCTTCATCCATTTCTTAAATTACTTTTCAATATTTTTGGGTTACAAAACATAAAAATTTAAAAGAAAATTATGTTAATTGATATAATGTTAAATGTTTATGTTTCTTGTGTATATTTTATTTATATTTTAAAATTTTTGTTCGTTTTTAGTCGAGATTTGTATAATATTAACACTTTTATGTTTTGTAGGCATTGGAAGTTGATCGTCATCAAAAAGGGCGAAAAACGAGAAAAAAAGAGCCGAAACCGAGATTCGGAACGCGTCAGGAAGGATCAGATCATAGAACCGTTCAGACCAGGCCGGTCTGACCGGCCCCCTTATGGATACACGCCGCGCTGCGCGGCTAGGCTCCCATTTCTGGTCGCGCGGCGCTTAGGGATGCTGCTGGTGGATTTTTAATTCGTTTTTTCTTCAAGTTGGGCCTTGTTTTGGGTATTTAAACATCTTTAACTTAAATCTAATCATAACCTGAAGCCACCAGCCGAATTTGAGAGTTCTTGGAGCTCTCTTTCGAGTTTCTGGTGATTTTGAAGGCAATAGGACAGCCGGTGAAGACTTACACGTTCACGTTTGGAGATTACGGGTTTTATCTCCTTTAATCTTTCGTTTATTAGATTTTCACTATGTTTTCAGTTTTAATTATTTTGTTTGATTTAGACTTTATGATGTTAGGCTAAAACTCCATAAACTACCTAGGTCATGATGAACCTTAGTTCGGTTTGATTTTGTATGGATTTATTTTCGTTATGGGTTTTATGTTCTAAGTAAATTGTTGAGTTTGATTTAATTGATGCGTTTGATTGCTTGGTTTTGTTTACTTGGATGTATTGTTTCACATTGCCCTTGTTGATTGTTTCATAGGATAGGGTTTTGTTAGATCATTTACTGTGTGTTCTTAACTGGTTTGTGATTAATATCGATTAAAATCATAGAAACAATAAAATAAATTAAACAAATAAAAGTGAGCTGCTAGTCTAAAAAGTTGTAAGGTGATAGGCTATTGATAGATCTTTGCTTGTCGGGATTACTAGATTTAGTTCTTCGTAAGGAGTCCGTCTAGATTTTATTGTCAGCTTTGTCTATTAAGTTAATTGAGTCTGCTTTGCTATCTTTGAATTCCGTGCCGTAAGGTAGGTTTTCGTCATAAAGATACTTAGATATAGGTTATTAAATAACCATGAGGAAGTTTAATTCATAAAACTGGTGAGTCTTAAAACTTGTTAGAAATCCATAGGCGTCTTCTTGAAGTTCAAGGGTCCTGTTCGGGTTTTCTTTCAATGGTCTATTTCATGATCCCAGTTCCATAACTTGATTTTTCCATTTAATTAATAACTGTAACTTTGGGGATTCTATCCTAGGTAGTTATCTTTATCATCTGAATCAATCTATGTTTTATTAATTGTTTATTAGTTTAATTAATTAGGTTTAGGTTTTATTATTAAATTAATTAGTTTAAGAGTAATGATTATGTTTTATTATTATTATATAAATTAGGGTTAGGGTTATTAGTTTATTATTAGTTTAATTAATTAATTAAATTAAGTAATCATTATTAAGTTTTAATTATTAGTTAATTATTTATTTAGAGTTTAATTAGTTAGTATAAAAATCCCCCTCAAATATTATTAATAAATAGTCGTGTCTTGTAGTTGAGTCTAGTTTGCTAGTTTCGTAATTTATAAAGTCTCGTGGGTTCGATATCTGGACTTACTTAACTGTACTAGAGTCTACCGGTTCATTTGCCAGTTAGTAGTTTAAGGGTCTAGAGTATTACTTAGTGTCTAGATTAGTATAATTTTAGTTAATAATTATTTGACTACTTTTAGCACATCAAGTTTTTGGCGCCGTTGCCGGGGAATCTTCGCGATTGCGTAATTTGCTTTAATTGGACTTATTTGCTACATACGTGCTATTTGTTGTGATTTTGAGTCGTAGGAGTTTAATTAAATTTTAGTTTATTTTTGTTCAAGTTTTTAATTTTATTTTTAGTTTACTTACTTGGTTTGTTCCATTTTTCAGGTATATGCCACATCTTCGTTCGCAAGGACCACCGCTGGATAATCTGGATTTTTCTCCTTTCAAAACTGAAGCTAGCTCATCAGTAGAGAAACCACCATCAGAAGCTACTTCTACACCAAAATCGTCACCGCACAGTTCACCACAAGAAAGCCCGAGAAGACAACCAGACGTCCAAATGGCCGACGATAGAACAATTGCTGCTCAAGCCTTCGATGGCTTAACTGGAAACCAGTCATGCATTATCGTTCCCTAGATCGACAACCCCAACTCGTGGCAAATTCCGTTATACGTCATGAACAACATCGTTCAAACTAATCAGTTTCATGGGAACGATGACGAGGATGCACCGGCTCACATTAACCGACCTTACCGCATTTTGAAAACTCTTAATTTGCAAGGTGCTACTGAAGATGCAATTTTCTTTCATCTTTTTTCCTTTTTCACTTGCAGGTAAAGTAGCTCTTTGGCTCGACACTCAGCCGCCTGGCACATTCACCACTTGGGAAGCACTGCGTTCTACATTCATCAAGAGATACTTCCCACCGGCTAAAGCGGCTATTCTTCGTGATCAGATTCACTCGTTTCACATAGAGCCAGATGAACAATATTGCCATGCTTGGGAGCGTTTTAAGAATTTGCTTGCCCGTTGTTCACAGAATGGTCTTACACCATGGGCTCTCGTGGAAAAGTTTTATAACGGGCTGACATATGAAACCCAAGTTCATTTTGACACTGCTGCTGGAGGTAACTTAATGGCAAGGAAAAATGTCACCGAGTGTAACGAGATGTTTGAAAGCTTCGCTCAATCGGACCTCGCCAAAGTGCCATGACGCGGGAATTCCACTCCCGTTAGCAGTACATCCTCGTCTTCTCGAGGTGTACACCAGGTTAATCTGGATACTACTGTGGCTTCTGCTTTGGAATCATTAACCCGAGAGGTGAAGGAACTTAAGATGAAGGTGGACAAGTATGAGTTTTGTAAAGGTGGATGTGGCACTTTGGAGTGCCCGGTGATGAATCAGCAGGTCGATTTTGTTGGTGGTCAGAATAGGTTTCCCAACAACAACTTCAACAACAATCAGAATTGGAACACCTATAAGAACCCAAATCAGAATAACTACAACTAGTGTCCGTCAGGCGCACCATCCAGCTATCAAAATTCTTATAAACAAGGAAAAGGTCAGTACAATAATAATAATAATAATAATAACAACAACAACAACAATGGTACTAATGTTCAAAATAATGTGCAGGATTCTAATGAAGGAATGGGACGTCTAGAGGATATGATGAAACAAATATTGGAGAGGGATCAAATTAGAAAAAGTTTGCTGAACATGATTTTCTCTTCAAGAATCAACAATCTTCTTTGCTTGACCTTCAAAGGTCCGTTATCATCGTCGTCTCTATGAAAGGCCCCAAAGACAGTTTTCGGGTTCTACTCAGCCAAATCCGGCCGCACAACTGAAAGCAATTACTACTCGTAGCGGAAGGGTTTTGGGTCCCGAGGTTGTTAAAGAAAGGGTTGGAGTTGAAGAAGAGGAAGTGGTAGATGAAGAGATTGAGATGGAGGCTCCGGGTAAGTCATAAATTAAAACACCAATTATTGAGCCACAAGTTGAGTAAAAGCCTGTTGTATTTTAGCCACCACCCGATATTAATATTGCCCATGTTCCTTACCCCGCTCGTCTCAAGAACCAAAAATACACGAGGGAGTACGGGCATTTTCTAGATATGTTCCGACAGTTGAAGATTAATCTTCCATTTTTTGAAGCCCTCTAACACATGCCAAAGTATGCGAAATTTTTGAAAGACTTGCTCAAGAGAAAAGATCGGTTGGGAGAGATTTCATCTATTCCACTTAGCGGGGATTGTTCGGCGGTAGTGTTGAACTGAGTCCCGGAAAAGTTATCGGATCCGGGTTTGTTTACAATCCCGTGTACGTTCGGAAGTGATATGATGATTCAAGCATTGGCGGATTTGGGTGCGAGTATTAACCTTATGCCATATTCGTTGTTTGAGAAGTTGGAGTTGGGTGAGCTTACACCGACTTGTATGTCATTGTCGTTGGCAGATCGTTCGGTTAAGTATCCGCGAGGTATTATTGAAAATTTGCTAGTGAAGGTTGACAAGTTTGTATTTCCGGTTGATTTTGTAGTACTTGATATGGAGGCTGACGAGAAAGTTCCCATTATTCTTGGTCTACCGTTTTGAGAATGGCTAAGGCACTTATTGATGTGTATGAGGGGAGGATCACACTTCGGGTTGGTGATGAGAATGTTACGTATGATATTGCAAATTTGATGAAGCACCCGGGTGATAGTGATGATTTTAGTGGTCCATTCCATTCGGTGTATTTTCTTAATTCTTTTATTCCAGGTTTAGATAAGTGCCTTGATTTTATTTGTGGAACTGATTTGGTTGGAATGGATGTGGAGAAAGAGTTGGCGGAAACTAAGGAGGATAGTGAGGACGAAATGGTAGATGATGTATCTTGCTTAGTGGAGATTATGGAGGTTAGTGAGATTGTTGTGAAAAAGAGGTCGAAAAACCCACTCCGTTGGAATTAAAGGTTCTTCCGTCACATTTAGAGTATGCGTATCTTGAAGAGGGCTCGGATTTGCCCGTTATTGTTTCTTCTAAGTTGAGTGAGGAACAGAAGACAAAGTTGATAGAGGTGTTGAAGATGAATAAAGGGGCTATTGCATGGAGACTTTCGAGGTATTAGCGCCTCTTATTGTACCCACTGGATTTGATGGAAGATGAGTATAAACCGATGGTTCAACCCCAAAGGCGTTTAAATCCAAATATGCAAGAGGTTGTCAAGAAAGAAGTGCTTAAGTTATTGGATGCTGGAGTGATTTATCCAATTTCCGATTCTTCATGGGTAAGTTCGACTCAAGTTGTTCCAAAGAAAGGGAGGATGACGGTTGTCATGAACGAAAAGAATAAACTTATCTCTTCACGTACGGTTACTGGTTGGAGGGTTTGTACTGACTACCGGAGGTTGAATAATGCTACTCGAAAGGACCACTTCCCGTTGCCGTTTATTGATCAAATGTTGGACCGTCTCGCAGGTCAGCAATTTTATTGTTTTCTTGATGGTTTTTCAGGATATTTTCAGATTCCAATCTCACCGGAAGACAAAGAGAAGACGAATTTTACGTGTCCGTATGGTACATATGCGTACCGTCGCATGCCGTTTGGGTTATGTAATGCTCCGGCTACCTTTCAGCGTTGTATGGTAGCAATTTTTCAGGATATGATAGAGACATCCATGGAGGTTTTTATGGATGATTTTTCGGTGTACGGTAATTCTTTCGATCATTGTTTGGGTAATATTGAAAGGATGTTGAAGAGGTGCATTGAAACACAGTTAATGTTGAATTGGGAAAAGTGTCACCTTATGGTGACGGAAGGGATAGTGTTGGGTCATAAAATTTCAAGAGATGGTATAGAGGTGGATCGGGCAAAGATTAACACGATTAGTAGGCTTCCTCCACCGACAAATGTTAAAGCTATAAGAAGTTTTCTTGGTCATGCGGGTTTCTACCGGAGGTTTATTAAAGACTTTTCAAAGATCACCCGCCCGATGAACCGATTATTAGAGAAAGATGTCCCTTTTTGTGTTTGATTAGGAGTGTTTGAAGGCGTTCAAGTTTCTGAATGATCAACTCGTAAGTGCTCCTATTCTTGTGTCACCGGATTGGAATTTACCTTTTGATCTCATGTGTGACGCGAGCGATTATGCAGTTGGAGCGGTTTTGGGGCAAAGGCGTGAGAAACATTTTCATCCTATTTATTATGCAAGCAAGACGTTGAATGATGCCCAAGAAAACTACACCGCCACCGAAAAGGAACTTTTAGCCGTTGTGTTTGCATTTGATAAGTTCGGTTCTTATCTCGTACTTTCAAAGACCACCGTTTTTACTGATCATGCAGATTTGCGTTTTCTCTTTCACAAGAAAGAGTTTTCTCTTTCACAAGAAATACGCGAAGCCCCATCTCATACGGCGGATTCTTTTACTTTCCGAGTTTGATATAGAGATTAAAATAAGAAGGGGGTGGAGAATGTTGCGGCGGATCATCTTTCCCGTTTAGAAAATCCGAAGAGAGAAGAGATTCGTGAGGAAGAGATTGGTGATAGATTCCCGCATGAGTCAATTGATTTTTTTACGGCCGAAAAGTAAGGTTTGCCATGGTTCACCGATTTTGCAAATTATTTATCTACGGGCCTTGTGTTGAAAGGGATGACTACACAATAAAAGAAGAAGTTTTTCCGGGATGTTACTTGGTATATTTGGGACAATCCGTTTCTTTTCAAGATTGGTGGTGACCGAATTCTTAGAATATGTGTGTCGAAAGAATCAGAGTTGAATATTCTGAAGCATGTTCATGAAGGTTTAACAGGAGGTCATCATGGTGCGCATGCCACAGCTCAGAAGGTATTTGATAGTGGTTTCTGTTGGCCGTCGGTTGTAAAAGATGCGGTCGAATTGTTTAAGACTTGTGACGCTTGCCAACGCACCAGAAATATTTCATCGAAGAACAAGATGCCACAAAACCCCATACAAACTCTTGAATTTTTTGATGTTTGGGACATCGATTTTATGGGACCATTTCCCGTCTCCGGTGGTCACAAGTATATTTTAGTGGCGATAGATTACGTTTCCAAATGGGTTGAAGCCCAAGCATTGGCCACGAATGATGCTAGAGTTGTTGTGATGTTTTTAAAGAAGCTGTTTACTCGGTTCGGAACTCCACGGGCGATTATTAGTGATCGAGGTACTCATTTTTGTAATTCCGTCATGGAGAAAGCATTAGCTCGTTATGGAGTTACTCATCGCACCTCTAACGCTTACCATCCTCAGACGAATGGTCAAGTCGAGAATGATAATAGAGGGGTGAAGAGAATTTGGAGAAGACGAAGGGAATAAGTCGGAAAGATTGGTCAGATAAGTTGGATGACGCGTAATGGGCATTCAGAACCGCATACAGACACCGTTGGGTACTACACCGTTTATGCTAGTTTACGGTAAAGCATGTCATCTTCCCGTACACTTAGAGCATCGGGCGTTTTGGGCGTTGAAAACGGTAAATGTTGATCTTACTGAGGCCGCTAGAAAGAGGTATTTTCAAATTCATGAGTTAGAGGAACTTCGTGATGCGACGTATTCTCGATCGTTGGATATCAAGGAAAAGACAAAAGTGTTGCACGATAGACGTTTAAAGGGTGGTAAAGACTTCAAGAAATGTGATAAAGTATTGTTGTTTAATTACCGTTTGAAGTTATTTGCAGGTAAGTTAAGATCCAAGTGGACGGGACCTTATTTGGTGAAGGAAGTGTTTCCGTATGGAGTGGTGGAGTTAGAGAATCCGGACAATGGAACTTCGAGGAAAGTAAATGACCATCGTCTAAAGCATTATCTTGGAGGGCTGGAGGATTCAACCGAGGTGGAGGAAACTCCCCTCGATCCATCGAATTAAATCATCAACGGGGTTCTTAAGTGAAAACTCAAGTGTAGAGTTTGTATAATTTCTTTATTTTATTTTCGTTTTTTTGAGTCACTAACATTAGGTTTTGTAGTTTTGTTGCGTCATCGAGTCATTTTCAAGGAATCATTACCAACATAACGAGAGGTTTTACGAGGATTCAAAGGATTCCAGGTAAGTTTTGCACGTAAAAATAACATAAAATGGGCTTAGCAAAGGGTTGGTAATTTTCTAAAAATTTTTCTAAGGCAAAAAAGGATTCAAAAACGTCAAACTTTTATTGAAAGTGTCCGTCGCGCGCGCGACGAGAGTATATGCTTGAGGCCGCACGATGCGGAGCTAGACAGACAAACAGCCAAGGCACGCCGCGCTACGCGGCGGCCCAAAGCCATACCAGTCGCGCGATGCGGCTGAGTAGCAGACCCCATATCATCATTTTTTTTTATCTTTTAACCATGTTATATCATTTTTAACCAAAATTTTCAAATCCCCTTTCCTCCTACACAACCCTAGCCGCGATTTTCTTCCCATCTTCATCATATTCATCAATTTTTTCGCCATTAATCTTCAAATTAAAGCTCAAATTAACCCTAATATCATAACCCACCATCAATTTTCGCCTAAAACTCACCAAATCTCATTACTTGCATACACTTTAGTTCTTAATTTTTTGCAAGTTCATCCGGGTTTTACACAACTATAAGGTATGATTTCTTGTAATCTTTGTAATTTTTGTGTATTCTAGTCTTAGTTTTAGCTTTAGTTTTAATAACTTTGTTGTCGGGTTTTGCTCAAGAAAGTTGTATAATGTTGTTTTTGGGTGCGGTTTGGTAGGGTTTGGTGTTTATTTGACATGTTCGGTTGGAATATGTTGAAAGTTTATTTTTCGCGGTTGCGGTTGGGTCGGTTATGGGTTATACCGAGTGTATCTAGCGTTGGAATTTGGTTTGGGGTGTTGAACTATTGATGTTTTAGTAGTTAAAAATGAGCCGAAACACAATTTTTATGCAAAATATATTTTACCAAAGTGTGGTTTTTCGCTCGTTTTCGACTCAATTTTTCGGGTTGTTGGCACTTGGGTTTAATTTGGACAATTATTTAAAGTGCCGGGGGGAGGTGATGTTTGTTGAGTCTGTATGAATGTTTTCGGGTTTATAAACTACTAAAGTCTTAAAAATGTTGGTTTTCTGTTAGCTTTTTAGTAAAAATATAAACCGCTCGCACTTACTAAATTTTCATTTAAACGAGTCGGTTTGAATTATTTTGTAACCTGAATTTCCAAATTTAATTTATTTTCAGTTTTAAAAAAAAATTAACAAATCCGAAAATTTAAAAATATTTTGTTTTATTCTTTTTAGTTTATTTACTTACTCCAATGTTTGTTTGTTTATTTAAATGTGTTTAGGATGTCGAAAGGGGCACGAAAACGCAAAAGGGTCCGGCACCGCGACCGCGAGGCGAGCTGGACCCGGTTATTTTTACGGAGTCAAGTACTCGTGAGATTGTATACCAACCCGGGGCGATTATGGCAAATAGAAGAGCTCCAATCCTTATGGATAGTCCATTGCTTAAGTTCGAGGAGAATTCGCAAGAATATGGTCGAGTGTGTAAGTTAATTAATTCGGATCCTCTCATTTTTAAGACTCTAGATAGGGATTTGTTGAGTATGATTGGTCAAAGAGAGAGAGTTGAGGAGTTATTGGGCTCGAAATTTATGGCCATGCTATGTTTAAATGAACCGCAATATCACGCGCTGACATTAGAATTTTTTAGCACGTTTCGATATAAAGATGGTAATTTAGCTCAGTCGGATGCAGTGTTGTTTGTTTTGGGAAGAAAGTTGTATGATATGACTATCGCGCAGTTTGCGGTAGTAAGCGGGTTTTATACGAAGGATGAGGTGAAAGAGCCGGGGTTTCTGACAAGTATTCAAGGGGCGTTCACAAGTAAATAGGAGGTGATTTTTTGTTAGGACGAGTTGGCTGCGTTTTGGAACAAGATTGCGATTTGTCCGTTTTCGGGATCGATGGTAATTTCGGATATTCGGGATCCGGTGCTTCGTTTTATTCACCGGGTTTTGGTGAATATGTTGGTTGGTCGCGGTTCGGGCGATAATAAGGTTAACTAGATGGATATTTTTTTTTTTATAGGCGATGGTTGAGAAGGTTCTGATTAATTATGCAAGTCTTTTGGCATGTTCGTTTCATCGGACGAGACGTGGTGGAACCAAAAATAGGTCAAAGCTAGATATGGGCCCATACATCACACTCATTGCTAAAAATTTGGGGGTGCTTGATAAGTTTAAACCGAAGTATATGATATTGGGACCCGGAAGAGAGTTTTTAGGAGTCAAGGATTTGAGAAAGGCAGGTATTTTGAAGACGACTGACCCGTTAGAGTGGGAGGATGTTAAGTTGGGCCCACAGATTCATCCACCGCCGAACACCGAGGCTGCTGCGGATATGAGAGCCGGTTTACCGACACGTCACCAGAGGCCGCTTCACAGATCCGAGAGACCGGGTGTTCAGTTCCCGGTCAGAGAGCCTCGCCCCGAGACTATTACTGTGGACTCATTGTATGACCGGATGGAGTCCTGTTTTGATTAGATTAGGGGTTTTGTGACTGAGCAGCGTGATGAGTTGAGAAAGATGATAATGGCAAATCAGCAGAGGCAGGATGAGCATATGAGGTATTTGATGACTAGTTTGAGGATTGATTTGCCTGCTTCTCTCCGACAGCCGGATGTTACGGGACCGAGCGGGTCAAGTGCCCCGGGTGGTTCGGGGTATGGTTATAGAGCACCAGTTTACGGTCCGGGTTATCCGGAGTTTGATAATGCAGAGCCATTTCCCTATTTCGAGCAGGAGTCGGAGGAGGAAGAAGAGGACGAGGATTGAGTTTTGGTTGACGAACCGGCTTGGGAATTTATATCCTTTGGACGTTTTTATTTTTTTATGATGTTTTTATTATTAGTTGGTCTGTACTGCTATTATTTTAGACTATTTGGTTGGGTTGGCGGGTTGGAAGTTGGTGGATGTTGAAAACTTATAAGTAACCTTTATTTTTAGATGTTATGTTTGATGTTACTTAGGTTTTTCGAGAGGAGTGGCGGTGTCCGTTCAGAAAGAGAGAATGAGTTACCAATTCATGTTGAGCGGTCGGTGAGGAGAGCACCCATGGAAATAAACTGGCACATTGACAGTCTCGCATATTACCAGCTAAGTCTTTTCCATTGTATTTTGTTTTTATGTTTTTATTTTTATGTCTTTGTTTTTATGTCTTTGTTTTTATCTTTTTAGGTTTTTGCTTTTTACTTTTATAATTTTTAGCTTGTGTTTTTAATTTTTGTTTCGAGTCGTGTTTCCCGTGCCCGCATTGGGAACAATGAAAAATTTAAGTGTGGGATGGCACACAAGTGTTTCAACTAATATTTAGTTTTGTTTTCGTTTTTATACTTGAGTTTGAGGTTTTTAGTTATAGTTAAAAAAACATAAATAAAAATCAAAAAAAAATTTAAAAATGTTTTAAAAATGTCCTTTGAATTTAGTTTTTTGCGTGAAAGTGGGAGATGATGATTTTATCGGAAATTGGTTTTTCAAACTACTAATAATATGAGATAAATAAAAGAAAGCGCACTTAACTTAGGATGTGTCGATAGGCTCAGCCTTAAAAATGAAAGGGCAAATTTGATAAAATAGTTAAAACGGAAATCTTTTGTGGGTAAAGCGTTTCGTCCGTGGAAGATAAGTAATGAAAGGTTGGGCCATACTCAAGCCTCAGTTATTGTTATGAAATGTGGAAATATTATAAAGTTTAAAAATCTAAATACGTTATCATATGATGCTTGGGTAGGTTTAACGTTAGAGTATGTCGTGTAGCCTGTGATATAAATTTTAAACAGCCAGTTTAGTGTTTTACACCTCATTGGCGTATGGTTTTATAACCTTAAATCTTGTATTGATGGGATGCTTCGGTTCCGGAGACCATGGGTCTGTATGCAATCTATTCATCTGGGTATTCCCAATTCCTAAGTGGGGTTGTGGATATTTAAAATAAAGCCAAAATGAGCAAACCCTTATAAGTCTATAAACATGATACCAAAAGTACAAAAGTACAAATACACTACAGACTTGATCAACCACGGGGTTATCCATGTGGGGTCCCCTTCCTCGCGTCTCATTACCATTAAGAAACGGACCACAAGGGACATGCTACATGTAAGCCCTACAGATGAAATTTTGCATGCTCACCTATGGTGATGGGTTCGGGGTATTGCTTGATAACGGGGGTATGTCACATTGTGGGGAACACTAGCTATTAATTAATTGAACCTTAATCGTATATAATGGCTGCTTGGTAGACTTTGATGCTTAAGCTTAAGCGGATAAACAATACCCTTGATCGTCTTAACTATTCATGAAAAAAAATAAAGCAACAAAAGTTTTAATTCTGCTAATTTTTAGGTTTAAGTCAATTTGGGGTGGCTTGGTCCGGTAAAAGCTGAAAATAAGCGGGTCTTAATTGTGTAAACCACTGAGTACTATTATTGTCGGATCTTATTTGTCCCGGTAAAGATTAAGGCATGGGTTTAAGTGTACAACAATATCGGTGATCGCAGTTTTGCGTTTTTCTGAGCTTTAAAAAATTAACCTATATGTTTGTAAGACTGTAATTTTCCGATTCTGATCCAACTTCATCAAACTTTTTCAGGGACGAAAAAAGAATAAGTGTGGGGATATTTGATATAATGCTAAATGTTTATGTTTCCCGTGTATATTTTATTTAATATTTTAATAGTTTTGATCGTTTTTGGTCGAGATTTGTATACTATTAACACTTTTATGTTTTGTAGGCATTGGAAGTTGATCGTGATCAAAAAGGGCGAAAAACGAGCTAAAAAAGCCGAAACAGAGATTCGGAATGCGTCAGGAAGGATCAGATCAGAGAACCAGTCAGACCAGGCCGGTCTGACCGGTCCCCTTATGGATACACGCCGCGCTGCGCGGCCAGGCTCCCATTTCTGGTCGCGCTGCGCTTAGAGATGCTGCTGGTGGAGTTTTAATTCGTTTTTGCTTCAAGTTGGGCCTTGTTTTGGTTATTTAAACATCTTTAACTTAAACCTGAACATAACCTGAAGCCACAAGCCGAATTTGAGAGTTCTTGGAGCTATCTTTCGAGTTTCTTGGTGATTTTGAAGGCAAGAGAACAGCCGGTGAAGACTTAAACGTTCACGTTTGGAGATTACGGGTTTTATCGCCTTTAATCTTTCGTTTATTAGATTTTCACCATGTTTTCAGTTTTAGTTATTTTGTTTGATTTAGACTTTATGATGTTAGGCTAAAACTCCATAAACTACATAGGTCATGATGAACCTTAGTTCGGTTTGATTTTTTTTGGATTTCTTTTCGTTATGGGTTTTATGTTCTAAGTAAATTGTTGAGTTTGATTTAATTGATGCGTTTGATTGCTTGGTTTTGTTTACTCGGATTTATTGTTTCACATTGCCCTTGTTGATTGTTTCATAGGATAGGGTTTTGTTAGGTCATTTACTATGTGTTCTTAACTGGTTTGTGATTAATATCGATTAAAATCATAGAAACAATAAAATAAATTAAACAAATAAAAGTGAGCTGCTAGTCTAAAATGTTGTAAGGTGATAGGCTATTGATAGATCTTTGCTTGTCGGGATTACTAGATTTAGTACTTCGTAAGGAGTCCGTCTAGATTTGATTGTCAGCTTAGTCTATTAAGTTAATTGAGTCTGCTTTGCTATCTTTGAATTCCGTGCCGTAAGGTAGGTTTTCGTCATAAAGATACTTAGATATAGGTTATTAAATAACCGTGAGGAAGTTTAATTCATAAAACTGGTGAGTCTTAAAACTTGTTAGAAATCCATAGGCGTCTTCTTGAAGTTCAAGGGTCCTGTTCGGGTTTTCTGTCAAGGGTCTATTTCATGATCCCAGTTCCATAACTTGAGTCTTTCATTTAATTAATAACCGTAACTTTGAGGATTCTAGCCTAGGTAGTTTATTAGTTTAATTAATTAGGTTTATGTTTTATTATTAAATTAATTAGTTTAATAGTAATGATTATGTTTTATTATTATTATATAATTAGGGTTAGGGTTATTAGTTTATTATTAGTTTAATTAATTAATTAAGTTAAGTAATCATTAGTTAATCATTATTAACTTTTAATTATTAGTTAATTATTTATTTAGAGTTTTAATTAATTAGTATAAAATTCCTCCTCAAATATTATTAATAAATAGTTGTGTCTTGTAGTTGAGTCTAGTTTGTTAGTTTCGTAATTTATAGAGTCTCGTGGGTTCGATATCCGGACTTACTTAGCTGTACTAGAGTCGACCGGTTCACTAGCCTGTTAGTAGTTAAAGTTAAGTTTAAGGGTCGAGAGTATTACTTAATGTCTAGATTAGTATAATTTTAGTTAATAATTATTTGACTACTTTTAGCACATCATTGTATGATTGCCCAATTAATTGCTTCATTCATTTGAGGATGGTTTATATGTGATGCTCATTTATTTGATTTCCCAATTAATCATTACAATAATATAAAATTAATAGTTTCATTCATTTGTGGATACAAAGTTTATCTGCAACGTTAAGTTAGTAAATTGCCCAATTAATTTATATACTTACTTTATTATATTATAAAACATCTAGCATGGGCAAGCTAAGAGTTTTTACTTTAATAGTTTTACATCTTTTTATGCTTATAATACAACATCGGTGATTGTGGAGGACAAACCTAAAAAAAACAAACAAAACAAACTCGTGCTACTATTATAATAAACAAAAATGATAGTTAAACCACATTACCCATAATTGGCCTAATATTTTGCCAAGTGGCACCCTATCTTTGAAGCTTTGGTTCATAAATATTTATTATAAAGAAATTAAAACTTTCCATACACAACTAAATGTATTCCTTGATTTTTGAATTCTTTCTTCTATGGAAACAAAATGTCATTACCAATTAATAATTAGTGATTTCCTTTAAGTTGTGTATCACTAATTACGTAGACAACTAATAATCTAATATATAGTAGCTATTAGCTACCGTAAAATTTGTTTATTTCCATTAGTGATTTTCGTCAGCAACAACAACGAACACTAAATTTCTTTGGTCTCATTCATTCCTTAGCACTAAAAATCTTTATTTGATAGTGTTCATACTCACAAACACACCTGAGGAGACTTTCATAGCTCTGCTCCTCTTCAATCAATTTACCTTATATACAACAAGTCCTACGAACTAGACCTTATAACGAACTGGTCATCATCATAAAGCATTGGACCTTAACGAACCGGTCATCATCGTAACGAATTGGACCTTAAAGAACTAGTCATCATCATAACGAATTGGACTTAACGAACTGGGGCTAGTTCATCATTCTTTCATTAACGAATCAGTTCACGAATTAAGGCTAGTTCGTTAAACCTCCGTTAACGAATTAGGGTTAGGTCAGAGAATGTCAGAAACATTCTCTGACATTTCGTTAACCTCGTACCCGCCGCCTTTCCGGCGTCGTCACCGCCGGAAAACCGGGCAGTGGCCGGAAAAACCTATTTTTGCACCGTTTTCACCGTTTTTCGTCCCGTTCGATCCAGATCTGAGCTAGGGTGACCCCTAGGCTCATATTTTGATCGGCTTATACCCGATTTCACCCGGATCTCGTGACTTTAGCAGTTTAAGGGTGTCGGATCTTCGTTTTGCGACTAAATCTAACAGGTTTGAGTTCATACAATATCATACTGTCATTACCTTGGATCGGTGCTCGGTTTACCCTTGGGTTCGGCTGAGTGAAAATAGAGAAACTAGAGAGGGCTTAAGTGTGTGTTTTGGGTGGTGTATGGAATATGTGAAATGAATGAATTAATGATAATTTATGGTTTATATATTATGGATCATGGGCTTAAGCCCATGGTCTTTTCTTTATCATATGAATCAATCTAAGTTTTCTTAATTGTTTATTAGTTTAATTAATTAGCTTTAAATTTTATTATTAAATTAATTTGTTTATGAGTAATGATTATGTTTTATTATTATTATATAACTGGTACGACTTCACTGTCGCAATGACTTCCTCATTCTTACGGCTTAGCGCATCGGCGACCACATTAGCTTTACCAGGGTAGTATTTAATATCACAGTCGTAATCCTTTATCAACTCTAACCATCTTCTCTGCCTCATGTTCAGCTCTTTCTGCTCGAAGAAATACTTTAAGCTCTTATGATCCGTGTAATTGGTACACTTAGTATCATACAAATAATGTCTCCATATATTGATAGCATGCACTACAACTGCTAGCTCTAAATCATGTGTCGGATAAGTACTCTCATGGACATTCAACTGTCAACGGTGCGGCTATATTGGAGAAACCTTCGATGAATCTCCTATAGTAGCCAGCTAACCCTAAGAAGCTTCGTATGTCAGTCGGGTTCTGCGGAGTCCTCCAATTTGTTATCGCTTCAATCTTTGCTGGGTCCACGGTAATCCCTTCAGGATTGATCACATGACCTAGAAATTGCACTTCTCGCAACCAGAATGCGCATTTCGAAAACTTAGCATACAACTTCTCTTCAAGAGCATAAACGCTACAAGAGCATTTGTTAGACCGAATGACATCACGAGAAACTCGTAGTGTCCATACCGCGTTCGGAAAGTTGTCTTAGGGATGTCTGCCTCTTTCACCTTCAGTTGATGATAGCCTGATCTGAGATCTATTCGTGAGAACCAACTTGAACCTTGCGCTTGGTCAAACAGATCATCAATCCTTGGCAAAGGATATCTATTCTTTACCATAAGCTTGTTCAACTCGAGATAGTCTATGCACATTCTCATACTTCCATCCTTCTTTTTCACGAAAACACCGGTGCGCTCCACGGGGAAAGACTTGGTCTTATGAAACCTTTGTCAAGGAGTTCTTGCAATTGGGACATCAATTATTTCATCTCGGACGGTGCTAGACGGTAAGGCGCTTTCGCGACGGGCTGGGCTCCTGGTATTAAATCTATCTAGAATTCTATCTCTCGCTCCGGTGGCAACCCCGGCTGATCCTCGGGGAATACTTCTGGGTAGTCGCGCATGATAGGAACATCTTTCATTTCTTTCGTCTCGGCCGTAGCGACGACAACAAACGCCAGGTAGGCACCGCACTCTCGCCTTAACACACCCTCGGCTTTTATCATCGAAATGACATTAAGCCCGGAACTTTCCTTATCACCATAAACTGTCACCGCACTACCATCCAAGGATTTTAACCTTATTATCCTACTCTTACACACTATTTTTGCTTCATACTCAGACAACCAATCCATTCCCAAAACCACATCGAACCATCCTAAGGTCATTACATACAAAGTAACAGGGAACTCATGTCCCTCTAACTCTATCTTACAGTCCTTAACCATTTTCATTATTTTAACCGAAGTGTCACTAGCGGTTTCTACTACAAAGGTTTTGGACACTCGGCAACATTTCATTTTAGCTAATTTACTGAATGGTGTAGCTACGAAAATTTTATTCGCACCCGAATCAAACAATACTGAAGCAGAAATACCGTTTACTAAAACGAATCAGTCACAACATCCGGAATCTGTTTAGCCTGTTCCTGAGTCAGCATGTAGGCTCTAGTCCTTGGCCTAGCTTGATCGACATCCTTCTTCCCAATTCCTCCAGATTCACCCTCGGTGCACTCCTTGCCATATGACCCGTCTTACCACCTTCCCACACTTATAGCAGGCATTTGTCCCAATCCTGCACTCTCCACCATGAGCTTTTCCACATTTGTGACACACATCCGAACCAGTACCCCACTTGCACTCACCACCGTGCACCTTTCCACATGTCTTGCATGTCTTTCTCTCTCACACCTTCTGCTACTTATCCTTAGGGTTCCATAACTGAGTACCTGATCGCTTGACAGGAGCGAACCAATTCTTTTCCTTCTTCTCTTCCACCACCACATCATCTGCCGACAAGTCGTCGTAAACCATTTCAAAGGTAGCAGGTCTACTAGCCTTGACCAATATGCGAACATTCTGTGGTAGCCCCTGATGTAACACTTAGTCCGCTTGGCCTCAGTGTTCACCATGTCTGGCACCAACCTTGACATGTGGTTGAATTTAGTGGTTTATTCGCGGTGTGTCATCTTACCCGCCTTCAAGTTTAGAAACTTCATCTCGGACCTCTCCACCTCAGCATCAGCACAGAAACGTTTCATAACCATCTTCTTCAGGTCATCCCATTTCAAGACCTTAATCTCTTCCCAATTCTTCCTCTGCTCCACACTTTCCCACCAGTACATAGCTTCATCCCCAAACGACTGAGTGGCATAACCTACCGCTTGGTCGGGACGGCACTCGCTAATTCGAATAACCTTGTCCATTGCGGTTATCCATTGGAGAGTAGCGATTGCATCTCCCAAGCCAGTTAGCTTCGGCAGGTCACAACCCTTGAACGACTTGTAGTTACACCCGCCTCAGTCTCTCTTCTTGTCATCAACCTTCACATATCGAACCTCGCTCGAGTCACCCTTCTCTCCTTCATCATCTTTCTTACCCTTTTCCCCAGACTTCTCAGCAGCCTTCGCATGACTTCCAGCAGACTTTTCAGGATTCAGGTTCTTCACAGCAGCTGCTACCGCTTGAGCAATGGCAGCCTGAACAATAGGGTCGAGTTGATACCCTTCATTGTTACTAGGATTTCGACCAGCTGCACTTCCTTTCACTCATTGTTAGTAGCTGATTCTACCGACGGTTCCCGGACAATGCGTGGCCTACCACGACATCCGTACGTCCTCCCTTTCCAGCAACTTTCCTAGCTCCAGCCATTTGTATTCTATAAGGAAACTCAATGTCATCACTTAAGGAACCATTTAGTACAAGGATAGTAAGGCTAACAGGTAATAACAGTGGCCAGCTGTGATTAGCTGATCACGTTACTCTTTGTGTCCTATACACTTCCCTTTGTGAGTCCACTTGTGCTAGTTCTACTTCTAACAGTTAGATAATCAAACAGTTCATATCATCATATACTCCTATCCCTAGCAATTAAGCTAGCATTCATACACCATTCTACTTTACATGTGAAATTAATCGCATACTTTACCTTTACTTAGCTTGCTTGAGTGACACATGCCTTTCTTGAATTACCATCTTCTTTCTTTTCTTACTTAAATCTCATTCTCTGTTCAAGTCTAAGCATGTAGGATGCTTAAATCTCTTGAACTTTGCTCTGATACCAACTTGTAAGGCCCCGTTACCGGTGCCTCACTTTTGACGTTGGATTTACTCATAAACACAGTTCTACAAATTAGAGTTAATTAAAACTTTACGCTGAATATAAAACTTCAACCATAACATATTACATAACTTTCATATTTTGTCTTAATAAGCATTCATAGTTATTTAAAATCAAAACATAGTCTTTAAAACATCATAACGTTTCCTCGAGATGCCAGTATCTTCAATTCCATGCCATGTGTCTTCATCAAGCGAGCTGCCTCATCCTATTCACCTGCGTGCATACTAAAAGTCAGCTATGCTAAGAGATTTCTAGTTAATCACATAACTTACTTTACATACATATAGACGTGCCCGAAGGTACGCAATACATACTTAACCTGTCAAACATTCTTCCGTATACGTTCATAACTAACCTTACATTATAAAGAGCATTTCGCCCTACATACCTCGGATATTATTAGGGTCCGGTACCCTCCATCCTAGGATATTATTAGGGTTCGGTCTCCCTTCTTCCTCGGACATTATTATGGTCCGGTACCCTCCATCCTCGGATATAATTAGGGTCTGGTATCCTCCATCCTCAGATATTGTTAGGGTCTGGTCTCCCTTTCTTCTCTACTATCATGCCATAGCTTTCTATATATATAATTATAAGTTTCATACGCACATACATCATTCATTCATCATATACAAAAATCATATCATCAAACCATCACCTGGCAGTACATGCAATATCCGAAGATCATTCACGCACCGACAAGTATTCATTCATACAAAAATCATATAAGGCATACACTTATCACTTAAGGTAAGTGTATTAACTAATCACATCGAGTATGCACACAGCCCCGAAAATATAACAAGGAATGGGGCTAGAAACTCACTTGAACTCGGTTACGTTCACCGTTAGTGGTATTTCTTTCTTGAGCTGTGTACGACTAACTGTATAACAATTACATGTATCAATTAACTATTACTACCCACATCATGTTTCTAGTTTAATTATTACCCTCAACGAACGGGGTCTGGAGGCAGCGCCCCTGGCAGCAGGGTACTAGGGGCGGTAGCCCCTAGCAGGGTCCAAGGTTCATTAACTGTCTTAACACATTTTCCACTAGGATTTTAAGTTATTATTTAATTTGCTAACATAAAAAGTTTGAGGGCTTATTTGTAATTAAATTATTCTTTTCTAAGTCCAGGGACCATTCTGTAATTCTTTCAGACTTCCAATTCGTCCCAGTCCCTTAACGAATGGGTTCATAACGAATGAACGCATTCGTTACTTCATAACGAACTGACTATTGTAACGAACCGGACCTTATAACGAACTGGTCATCATCAAAACGAATTGGACCTTAACGAACTGGTCATCATCATAACGAATTGGACCTTAACGAACTGGTCATCATCATAACGAATTGGACTTAACGAATTGGTCATCATCATAACGAATTGGACTTAACGAACTGGGGCTAGTTCGTCATTCTTTCATTAACGAATCGGTTCACGAATTAAGGCTAGTTCGTTAAACCTCCATTAACGGATTTGGGTTTGGTCAGAGAATGTCAGAAACATTCTCTGACATTTCGTTAACCTCGTACCCGCTGCCTTTCCGGCGCCGTCACCGCCGGAAAACCGGGCAGTGGCCGGAAAAGCGTATTTCTGCACCGTTTTTCGTCCCGTTCGATCCAGATATGAGCTAGGATGACCTCTAGGCTCATCTTTTGATCGGCTTATACCCGATTCCACGTGGATCTCGTGACTTTAACATTGACAAATCTCATGTATGACACGCGTTCTAGAGCTAGCTGAAATGAACAAATGATAAAATAAATTTATTTAGGTTTACATTCATAGTCTAATTT
This sequence comes from Bidens hawaiensis, assembly GCF_021521415.1. Lineage (NCBI taxonomy): Eukaryota > Viridiplantae > Streptophyta > Magnoliopsida > Asterales > Asteraceae > Bidens > Bidens hawaiensis. The sequence goes on along the minus strand of NW_027496921.1, from coordinate 131,193 downwards.
TCCTCCTAATTTTCTAAGTTATAACCCTTTTGACAAAATGGTGTTACCCATGACCCATGTATAGCTAGAATAAATGAGGTGAGATATTAGAAAATTAGGAAATAAAATTAGGCTAGGATTAAATATGGTTAAGACACCTAATCATCATTATTTTTGTTTATTAGAAGAGTAAGATAAGATATCTATATTTATGCTATATATAAACCAAATAACAAGGATCTATTAAAATTAAAGAGGTACAAGATTTATTGTTTTAGGTACAAGTCATAATGCATATGATTTTGAAAATTTATGGATAAAATGTTCTTTAATTCACCAATGTTCACCGTAAACTTTCATTTACAAAAAATAGATAGAACATTTGTCCTTCAACTTCACTTTAATTTGAGTATCGTATTGCTATACTTTTTAGTTTTAAAAAAATTAACATGTTAACTGATTACCGGTTAGAAAAACTGGCAACATGCCAAGTCGGGCGAAATCGTGGTCATGTGTAAAGCTATATTAGGGTCAGAACGAGTCGAAAAAAAGGGTTAATTTGGTTCGAGTCAGGTTGGTTTGGGTTTGATTCGAAAGGAGTCAAGTTAGAACACGTTTCAGGTTACGGTGTCGGTTCATAACGGATTCGGGTCAAAACAGGTTGGTTTAAAAAAATGATTTTATGTGAAATTACTGTATATTTCAGCTTTATTTCTTGATTATTACCATTGATCATGCAGATGCCATTGTTTACATGCATCAGGGCTGATAAACACGTGCCCAACACCACGTAACGCGCGCAACTTAATCTTGGTATGTGCTCAACCCGGCGCCACGCACGGTTTTGGTTAAGTATGTTATATGTGTTTAATCTTTGGTTACACGCGTACTGGCTTTGCATGGGTTACACATCCAACTTCGGGTTATGTGTGCACCATCATCAAGTGAGGCATGTATCGACACTTATAATGCGTTCAATGTCGTTACGCACGCTCCCGCCACATCATGCAGGCACCCATGCTTTCACCAAACACGATGAAACCCACGCACAAAATGAACATCCAACAAACCATACGCACATGCGGCATGCCTACTCGCATTGATGACCAGTTATACAACACACAAAACAATACATACTAATACGAGGGGATAATTTTTGCAGACCCGCGGCAACGCGTGAGCACTTGTGCTAGTTAAAACTAAAGAGTCGAATGATTATTTTTATTCTATAGTATAGGGTAGAAACAATGGGTTTATATATATATATATCCGGGAAACTTACACTTACAGGGGGTGTATATGAAAAATAAAAATAAGCATTTCATTTCAGCAATAAATAAAGCTTACCTTATCCTCCATTGAAGAACACAACACTATCAGCAGCAGCAGCAGCAAACGGCGATGGCGTACGCAACAGCATCATCGTCTTCAATTCTCGCATCACAGTACAACAACAACAGGTCTCCACTTCTCTTCAGCTTCTCAACAATTGGAGCTCGAACGCACAAAAAAAACTTTCAAATTCGTTGCCAAGTAATTCAAAAGAGAAACCTTGCGCCTGTTGAGCAGCGCTGGATGTTCACCGATTCAGATTTCACAGGACCGGTATCTATTTCTTTGTTGTTGTTGAGTCAAATTGAAAATATTAACATTCATTTTAGGTTATGTTAATTGGGTAAACATTGAAAATTGGGGGTGGACTTTTGGACTGTTGGAGATAAGGCCTAATTCTCTTAAATCAACACTTGATTCTATGAGACCCTAATCGGCATCGCTAGTCAGTACGTTTAATCGCTATTTGGTCAAACTTTGTCAATACTGAAAAATATTATATATAAAATTTGGTATATATATATATATATGTATGTATATTTGAAAATTACATATAATTTCCAATCCAATTAATCAGTATTAATCGCTAGTCTCTACCCCACCTCCCGACTAGCGCATATCAGTTTCTACTACACTGTAAGGAAACTGCTGCAAGTAATTCCTAAAATGTGTATACCATTTTCAGTAAGTTTATTGTAGTTGAGTTTATTATTTTCAGTAAGATAATAAACATTTTTGTTTTCAGGATGTATGGAACAATACATGGTACCCTAAAGCCGAAGATCATGTGAACACAGAAAAGACATGGTACGTGGTTGATGCAACCGATAAGATTCTCGGAAGGCTGGCATCAACTATAGCCATTCACATACGTGGCAAGAATCTTGCTACCTATACTCCCAGTGTAGATATGGGAGCTTTTGTAATTGTGGTATGTTAGAACTCACATCTACTGTATTACGTTTTGGAATAGTTATGCAAAATAGTAACATTGTTTTACTATTGTTTTTGGAGAATGCATGCTAGTTAGACTAATGTTATGATGTTGGTTAATGTAGGTAAATGCTGATAAAGTTGCAGTCTCGGGCAAAAAGAGAACCCAAAAACTGTACAGGAGGCACTCGGGCAGACCGGGTGGGATGAAAGTTGAAACCTTTGATCAGCTTCAACAAAGGATTCCAGAAAGGATCATTGAGCATGCGGTTCGTGGGATGCTTCCAAAGGGAAGGGTGAGACTTCACATTTTTTAACACACACACACACACATACAAGGAGAGGCTCAGTAAAAAAGATCAAGTTATTGCGAGAACAAACATCGTTCAATTTTTTTCCATCAACAATTCATATTTTTAAAACTTTATTTCTTATCTACAAGTGTCTATGTTTAAGTGCATAAAAACCATTAAACTAATTTGTTCAGAAGTTTTCTACTTGTGTAGGTAATAGGTTAGTTGTTGAAATTATACATGCACATGATTTACACATGTGTAGGTTCTAACGTTCTATAAATAAATGAATTTTGTTTATATATTTCTTTAGAATATTAGAAGAGATGAAGAAGTGTTGTATATCAGCCATTTTCTTGTATTTTTTTTTTCAAATTGAAGAAAACGAGTGATTTATTTTGTTACTTAGATTCTCGCAAAAAACTATCTTCTGTGCAGTGCCTAAATGCATATATATGCACTTCAAAATAAAATGCTACCAATATTATATTTCTTTTTAAATAATCCTTACAAATATTGATATCAATATGCAAATAACTTGTTTTGTAGCTTGGAAGAGATCTTTTTACTCACCTAAAGGTGTACACGGGTCCAGACCATCCACACCAAGCGCAAAAGCCGATCGATTTGCCTATAAGGGACAAGAGGATACAGAAACAGACCTAGTTTTTCTTTAGTTTCCTTCAATTTTAATTTTAAAATGTACGTCTAAATTGCTAAACGATAGTCCAAGCATATTCCTTCTTTCCTTTTTGTAATTCCAAGTTGTAGTAGGGATGCCAATTACTATAATGCCACTTGTTTTACGAGTTATTTACGGCCAATCTAATTCCTTATGCAACATATTGTACATTTGAACAAAAAATTGGTTACTAGTATCGACAACGCCAATGGATATAGTTCATGCCTTCATCACCATAATTATAACGGATGGCCATCTTTATTGCAAACTGCTTAGAACCCTTATATCTCATATTAGTGCATAACATTCTCAAATCTTTATGTACATCTTATAAGTAAAAAATTATATTGCGTATACTTGCGATATAAAAAAACTGAAAGAAAATATTAATTACTAATGTAAAATTGACTTCCAGATGTAAACAAATTTGAATGAAATAATCTCAAAATAAGCATAGACCACTAGTTATAAGTTACCTTGAATAAGATACTCTATCCTATCCAACATGAACATACAACATCTACTAACATTGAAAATAGGATAGGAATATAGAATTGACAACCTTGAGAAACCATCATGCCCTCCAACAATGAGGATAGAGTCACTTTCATAACTGAACTACACTACTTGCAAAAATTGTTTCAAATGAAAGTGAGTTTGATCGATCTGCATTCGTTCACCCGTCATCCAACCGGACCAGGCTCATGAATGTTATATCTTTCAAAAACTATTTTACGGTTTTCTGACCACCATGTCCCAGCTTGTTGCTCATCAAAATTCCTATGGCTGCACATCAAACACACAATATTACAAATTTAATATTCCTGTACACTTAGTTTGGGAATATAATTCCATAATGAAACCAATCTACAAATAGGGATTTGGAAATGCACACTGGGGTGGGATATCCCCTCAGAATACTTTTGTAATGACTATTCGGTATCTCTTTTTTTCATTAAACTTACCACAAATTAAGGAAAATTTTCACAATGCATGAAATCCCTTGAATTAATCATCTTGTTAATTAAATTAAATAATGATTAACATAGAAAAGATACCTAAAGCGAACTCTTTTGAGTTTATTGGTTCCATCTGGTGAAGAGGAAATTGTTACATACACACCAGGCATATATGTTTCAACCCGATCATCCTCAACTGGATCAACGACATTACTGCCTCTATCATATGTTGGATTGCTAGCATCGGACCGATTATTCTCCCCTTCTTGTGAAGGAACTGGTATGCTAACATTCCCTCTAATAGTTGTTCTTTCATTAATTTCTTTACTTTCACTTGTCCCTGAGCGTCCAAGTGAAAACAACGACCATACATTCTTGATGCCCATCCTTCCCTGGCTAGAGGTAGTGCTTCTTTCTTGATATGCCAATGCTCGATCAAGACTGCCTAAAACCTCAGTCATAGTTGGTCGCTGATTTGGATGACTAATCAAACATCGAGCTGCAATACACGAGAATTCCTTCAAAGAACTCTTTGAAATGTGGTCCCTTAAACTAGGACGAACAATGTGACCGAGTTTTCCTTGTTTGATCAGGTCTTGAGCCCATATTGCTAAACCTTCATCAAGACTCTCGTCCAAAGCCGGCCTTCCAGATAACACCTCAATCAATACAACCCCAAAGGCATAAACATCGGATTTTCTTGTCAGTCTGCCGGTGTAGAAATAATTTGGATCCATATACCCAAAGGTGCCTTTAACTGCGGTGCTAACATGTGTACGTGTCTGATTTATCGGCCCTATTTTAGCCAATCCGAAGTCTGCAATCTTGGCAGCGTAATTCTCATCCAACAAAATGTTGGAGCTTTTCACATCACGATGTATGATTCCATCTTGTGTGCTAGTACCAGTGTGCAGGTAGTCCAGACCACGTGCAGCTCCAATGCATATCTTGAGCCATTGAGACCAAGTCAAAAGTGTAGCTTTCTTGTGAAGATGATCATAAAGGGTTCCGTTATGAACGTACTCATAAACAAGGGCCATCTCTTTCTCCTCATTGCAATAACCGATCAAAGACACTAGGTTACAATGGCGCACCCTTGAAAGCATCTCGACTTCAACCCAGAACTCAGGCGCTCCTTGATCGGCCATGAAATGCATTCGCTTAATGGCGTAGGTATTTGTTAGGCTATCAAATATCTTTCCTTTGTATACCTTACCAAACCCACCCTCACCAATGCACCATTTCTCATCAAAGTTATCCGTTGCGGAACTGAGTTCAGACATTGAAAAGCAACCCGGTGAGGATGCAGTCTTCTCATCTTTGGTAGTTTCAGTTAACATCATTTTGTCACAAATATGAATACAACTGTCCGGAATTATTATATATTCAAAGCTTGTTGTTCACTTTAGATCTTTCCTAAAAATACACAATCCAAAGGACTTAAATTAGTTCTAGCGTCCGTTCGCACGACTGATCTAACAATTTAATGCTGTTCGATACATGTATTCATAAACCTAGATCGAAACTAAACTATGGCATGAAACTAATCTATGAACACTCTTTGACATTTATCATTCAAACAATTACAATAAAATAAAGTGAAGGTAGTGAAAACAAACGAAGCTAAGAGTGAATAGTTTGGCGAATGCTTCGTGTGAGAGATTAATTAAATAATCAGCAAAATAGTAATACATAATTATGGAAAAACTTACAGAGTCGTAGCTTATTATCAAAAGACAGATAACTTGAAGACAAAAGCAGACTTCATAATTGACTTCACCTTCTCATCTCATGGTGGGTGAGTTACAATAGCTATCCTGCGACTATCATTCATATTACACTTTACACCCTTTCAAGAAAGTTAAACCATTCCATGAAGATTAGGTTGTTTTAGTGCAACATTTTAAGCTCTATGCGTGTAAACGAATAGGAACAAGTTCATCTTTACTTTAAATTAGGTAAGCAAACCCGTAAAGTTGCGGCAACGAAGCTATGCGAATTTGGTCGATATCGATTATATTTATTATGGCACTGGCACTAAATGCAAAAGAATAAATATATCTGGAAACACTATAACGGTATTGGTACACACACAACTTGTGATCAAAGCGATACAAATTTGTGTTGTATCAGTTAGGTTGTTTACGATAACGACACTAAATTAAAAAAAAACTAAATTAGTTAACGCCAAGAATAGTGATAACATTTGTACAACTTATGATAAGAAAAAAGAACATATTGAAAACAACGTTTATTCCGTTAGTAAACTCATGCGTTGCATTGGCGAGTCGACACAAATTCTGCTAGTATAAGTTATGTTCATTTCCGTGCGGTGGCCAAAGTAACATAATACGAAAAGCTAATAGTGACACATAAATAGCTTATACATTAACATACTTAGAATTACGTTTATTTGCCACCGGTAAAACTCGGGCTTTGCGACGACGATAGATAGTAAAACTAAACTCAAAAAGTATATGAAGAGGTATGTACCCGCCTTAACATCGAGCGGGGCGGGTCAACCCACAAGATATAGACAAGAGGCTTGAAATCAAGATATCATGAAGGCACAAAGCCAAAACCTATGCGCACGGCGCATATCATATATGCTCACGCATCACATATGCTCACGCATATCACATCTGCGCGTGGCGCATATCGCATGCTCACGCATCATATATGCTCACGCATATCACATCTGCGCGTGGCGCATATTACATATGCTTGCGCATATCACTTCTGCGCATGAAACATCTGCGCGTGAGAATAAAGAGAAGACTTCGCGCATCCTCAGGATAGGCGCATATCACACGTGCACATAATCAACATCGTCCTTATCCAAATCAGGATAAGGACAACCTTGATTGTGCTCATCAGCAACCTTCCAGAAGGTATCCTTTAAGGAATAAGAATATGCTGATGTTGACAGCTGCCAATGAAAGGTGGACAACTCAGCAAAACCCATGTGCTACCACGTGATTGCACATGGGTCAGGTGAAATACCTGGGTCAGAGAATAATCAATGAAAAAGCACCAGGTCCTAAGGACACGTGGCGCAAAGTAACAGGAGGAGGCCAAAAAGGCCCTAATGGGATCTGAGCCCAATCATTGGAAACCCTAACACTATAAATACCACACCACCTCCACAAGGGGAGGTAAGCAAGAAAATACATTCTCTGATTTGGGTTAGGTCAGAGAATGTCAGAAACATTCTCTGACATTTCGTTAACCTCGTACCCGCTGCCTTTCCGGCGCCGTCACCGCCGGAAAACCGGGCAGTGGCCGGAAAAGCGTATTTCTGCACCGTTTTTCGTCCCGTTCGATCCAGATATGAGCTAGGATGACCTCTAGGCTCATCTTTTGATCGGCTTATACCCGATTCCACGTGGATCTCGTGACTTTAACGGTTTAAGGGTGTCGGCTCGTTGTTCTGCGACTAAATCTAACGGGTTTGAGTTCATACAATATCATAATATCACTACCTTGGATCGGTGCTCGAGTTACCCTTGGGTTCGGCTAGAGAGAAAAAAGAGAAACTAGAGAGAGAGCTTAAGTGTGTGTTTTGGGTGGTGTATGGAATATGTGAAATGAATGAATTAATGAGAATTTATGGTTTATATATTATGGATCATGGGCTTAAGCCCATGGTCTTTTCTTTTTTCTTTTTTTTTACCCAAGTCCATAACTCATATCCATTTAACCCAACAGAAGCCCGACTCACAGTAACTCACAACTTATTTTATTAACTGAAACGAGAAAACGGGATGTTATAGACGATCATTTGTGTGTTGGAGAGATTTGTTATATTATACATATTTGTGCTTTTCTTTATAGTCTTGATTTCCATGCTCCACCATGGCCAAAAAGGTTTTGGAGAGTCGATTAAGGTTACAACAACGATGGTGAACCAGTTTCTTAATTTGTAGTCGTTAGTCACCCCATTCACAGGTAATTTCAAAACCATTTTCACTTACATTTGTTTAGATATATTAATTGAACTTAGTTTAAAGTTTTGGTGCAGATGATTTATTTTATACACCTGCTTCTCAAAGATAATTGTTTACTTTAATTAATCGTTTAAAAGGATTTGACGAGGAGCTTTAGCTTTTCTCTAGATTGGTATGCAATCAGTTCAGCTTTTATGTTTTATTCTTGTTTCTTCATTATGTTCTTAGCCTTTGTCTTGTGGTAGTTTTTGTATGTCTGAAACTAAAGTTTCTTGCTTTATTAATCTAAATTTTTATAATTCAAATCTAAATATGGTGATATGTTTGAGGAATAATGTAATTGACATATTTTGCGTTCTATTTTGTTCTTGTTAAGAATGATGCTTTCAATCGTTTCTAAAAACTTCTTGTTAGATTATTGTTTTCATTTACTTTTCACATCTTGCACTTTATTTCTCACCTCTTACCTTGTTCATGAGTTTTCACTAAATTAAAATTTTCTTCTATTAGCCTCTCTCAATCAATCAATTAGTTATTCCATTTCATATGATGGGCATGCTAGTATTTTTGTATCACTGTGATTTTGATAATGCTTCTTTAATGTAGATTAATTTTGTATCACTGTGATTTTCATAATGTTTCTTTAGTGTTAAACATCCATCTTATAAATGCTTATAGGTTGATGGGAGTGCTTAGCTGGGTATCACATCTTTTTAGGTTGATGGTTACACCACGAGACTACAATAAAAGAAAAAACAAAGGATTGCTGTGAAAATTTTTACTCTTTGAATATGCAGCTAAATCTAATTTTTCGTTGGATGAGATCTCTTCAATGAAATCCTGAACCAAATGTCGGTGGCTTGATTTTTGTTATCATGTTTTTATACATGTAACTAAATTATCGTGTAATGCTGGTTTGATGGGAATATGAATGATTGCAGTTAGTTTTTTTTGTTCAATTTTTGTGCATTTGCACTTTTATAAATCAAATATGGTTTGTGTGGATGCTTAATTATCTTTCTTTGCACTCAAACTTGTGTTAGGGCTGATGGTGTATTTTCCAAACTTTCTATACTCTAAATACGATTCTTTTGCAAATCTAGCGTTTCATTCTCAGAATTTTGGCAACAATCGATTTATAGGTCAACTGCCGCTGATTACAGGCATCCAACGGGTCATAGTTCATTAACCGCTGAACTTATATCAGGGGCACTTTGGGGTTAAAACTGCAAAATGGCAGAATTTAAATATGAAATATATCAAAACCAGATTGGGTGATTCAGTTTGCAGCAAAATAGTATAACATATACGTTGGTCCAGATTTTACACGAGTACGACGTGAAGGGTAGGCAGGTTTAACGGGTATAACTTATTTACCGAGCTGCAAACTTACATGGCTGCAATTTATCTGGTAAAACCTATGATATAGAAACGTTTACGATCCAAGAGATTGATAAGACTTTTAACTTTTGTTAGTTGTATAATTTCAACCTTTAACAGTCCTCTTGTGCATGAATGATGATGACCTTGATAGTGGTTAATTTGTTCTTAAAGTATACTTATAATTTCGATAATAATTCATTTTAGCTAAGTGATTAAAAATTTTGGGGGAAACACTTGAATTAATGCAATACATCATGTATTAGGCTTGTAAATGAATCAAACGAAAACAAATAAAGGCATATTCATTTTGGTTCATGTTCGTTCATTAAGAAAATGAACATGTTTGCGTTCGTTAATTTGTGTTTGTTCAAAACCTAAATTGACATAATTGAGGCAAATATAAACTAGCACAAACGAGCATAAGTTAGCATTAATGAGCGCAAATAAAAAGTTCTAATACATCACAATTCATCTAAAAAACACATCTATATTAGTGGTTTAAACTTACATGATTTGTTCATAATATCATCACGAGTCTACAAAATTACATCAAAACAATCCCCTTTTGAGTTTATATTTATATAAATATAACTATTTATTTATTTATTAAAATTAAATGAACATAAACAAATAAACATAAACGGATGTTTACGAACATAAATGAAAGAACAAAAAGTGTGTCCATATTTGTTTGTTTAGTTAAGTGAAACAAAAATTTTGTGCATGGCCGTTCATTTAATTAAATTAACGAACATCCTGCTGAATAGTTCATGAACGTTCGGTTCATTTACATGTCTATTTATATTATTATCAAATCATGTATAAATTCATTACGACTATCATTGTCATTTCAGTGGATGATATGCAATTTGAAGCTCCCCTCAAAATTGTGATGTAACCAGATCCCACTTTGAGGGCAAAGAACCATCTTGTTGTTATATTTGATGATAACTTAAAGAAGTTAGTAGACGAGATGTTTGATGTAATGTACAAGTTCTCTTTTATGTGTATCTGTAGTGTTGTATTTTCTCATGGTTTATGTGCGGGACTGTTAACTATCAGTTGTTGATTGCATAGCAAACTAAAGTTTGTTAAAGTGTCAATCCAGTTACAAATATGTTCAGTAGTTATTGGAATTTTAAGTGTGTTTTTGTATGTTGTGGACTTCGTAATGTTGACAATTTGTGGAAGGTTATTGCAATTTGAAATGCATATTTTTATTGCTGGAGAAGTGCAATTCAAATAATGTCAAGATTTACATTATTGTGTAGTGGCTTTAACATATCAGCAATGTTAAAGTGCCACGTATGCGTTAGGCCTTTACAAAAATCACAATTTAACAATGGTGTAGTGGTTTTAACTAATAAGTTAAATTAAATAAAAAATTTAATATGCATGTATGTTATTGGTGGAAGGTGAGGTGGCATGCTAATGACGCTCCTAAATATCTTAAGTACACATAACTTAACTAGCTTTTCAACCCGTGTATTACACGGGATTTTCAAATTGATAAAAATTAATAAAGTTTGTTATTTGAAATAAAGACACAAAATTAAATGAAAAAAATAAATGAATTATATAGTACAAACAATAATAAGTATAGAATCTTAATTTTACAAATTAGAGAAAATCTTTTTATATACAACATTTGTTGTTTTATCACAAGTACGCACTATTTAGTATTATTAGGACTATAAACATAATCAACATTTTTTATTTTATGTTTTTATTTTGTATCTTTTTTTTTGTTTCAAATAATTAATTTTATTAATTTAAACATTGACAAATCTCATGTATGACACGCGTTCTAGAGCTAGCTGAAATGAACAAATGATAAAATAAATTTATTTAGGTTTACATTCATAGTCTAATTTTCCTCCTAATTTTCTAAGTTATAACCCTTTTGACAAAATGGTGTTACCCATGACCCATGTATAGCTAGAATAAATGAGGTGAGATATTAGAAAATTAGGAAATAAAATTAGGCTAGGATTAAATATGGTTAGGACACCTAATCATCATTATTTTTGTTTATTAGAAGAGTAAGATAAGATATCTATATTTATGCTATATATAAACCAAATAACAAGGATCTATTAAAATTAAAGAGGTACAAGATTTATTGTTTTAGGTACAAGTCATAATGCATATGATTTTGAAAATTTATGGATAAAATGTTCTTTAATTCACCAATGTTCACCATAAACTTTCATTTACAAAAAATAGATAGAACATTTGTCCTTCAACTTCACTTTAATTTGAGTATCGTATTGCTATACTTTTTAGTTTTAAAAAAATTAACATGTTAACTGATTACCGGTTAGAAAAACTGGCAACATGCCAAGTCGGACGAAATCGTGGTCATGTGTAAAGCTATATTAGGGTCAGAACGAGTCGAAAAAAAGGGTTAATTTGGTTCGAGTCAGGTTGGTTTGGGTTTGATTCGAAAGGAGTCAAGTTAGAACACGTTTCAGGTTACGGTGTCGGTTCATAACGGATTCGGGTCAAAACAGGTTGGTTTAAAAAAATGATTTTATGTGAAATTACTGTATATTTCAGCTTTATTTCTTGATTATTACCATTGATCATGCAGATGCCATTGTTTACATGCATCAGGGCTGATAAACACGTGCCCAACACCACGTAACGCGCGCAACTTAATCTTGGTATGTGCTCAACCCGGCGCCACGCACGGTTTTGGTTAAGTATGTTATATGTGTTTAATCTTTGGTTACACGCGTACTGGCTTTGCATGGGTTACACATCCAACTTCGGGTTATGTGTGCACCATCATCAAGTGAGGCATGTATCGACACTTATAATGCGTTCAATGTCGTTACGCACGCTCCCGCCACATCATGCAGGCACCCATGCTTTCACCAAACACGATGAAACCCACGCACAAAATGAACATCCAACAAACCATACGCACATGCGGCATGCCTACTCGCATTGATGACCAGTTATACAACACACAAAACAATACATACTAATACGAGGGGATAATTTTTGCGGACCCGCGGCAACGCGTGAGCACTTGTGCTAGTTAAAACTAAAGAGTCGAATGATTATTTTTATTCTATAGTATAGGGTAGAAACAATGGGTTTATATATATATATCCGGGAAACTTACACTTACAGGGGGTGTATATGAAAAATAAAAATAAGCATTTCATTTCAGCAATAAATAAAGCTTACCTTATCCTCCATTGAAGAACACAACACTATCAGCATCAGCAGCAGCAGCAAACGGCGATGGCGTACGCAACAGCATCATCGTCTTCAATTCTCGCATCACAGTACAACAACAACAGGTCTCCACTTCTCTTCAGCTTCTCAACAATTGGAGCTCGAACGCACAAAAAAAACTTTCAAATTCGTTGCCAAGTAATTCAAAAGAGAAACCTTGCGCCTGTTGAGCAGCGCTGGATGTTCACCGATTCAGATTTCACAGGACCGGTATCTATTTCTTTGTTGTTGTTGAGTCAAATTGAAAATATTAACATTCATTTTAGGTTATGTTAATTGGGTAAACATTGAAAATTGGGGGTGGACTTTTGGACTGTTGGAGATAAGGCCTAATTCTCTTAAATCAACACTTGATTCTATGAGACCCTAATCGACATCGCTAGTCAGTACGTTTAATCGCTATTTGGTCAAACTTTGTCAATACTGAAAAATATTATATATAAAATTTGGTATATATATATATATATGTATGTATATTTGAAAATTACATATAATTTCCAATCCAATTAATCAGTATTAATCGCTAGTCTCTACCCCACCTCCCGACTAGCGCATATCAGTTTCTACTACACTGTAAGGAAACTGCTGCAAGTAATTCCTAAAATGTGTATACCATTTTCAGTAAGTTTATTGCAGTTGAGTTTATTATTTTCAGTAAGATAATAAACATTTTTGTTTTCAGGATGTATGGAACAATACATGGTACCCTAAAGCCGAAGATCATGTGAACACAGAAAAGACATGGTACGTGGTTGATGCAACCGATAAGATTCTCGGAAGGCTGGCATCAACTATAGCCATTCACATACGTGGCAAGAATCTTGCTACCTATACTCCCAGTGTAGATATGGGAGCTTTTGTAATTGTGGTATGTTAGAACTCACATCTACTGTATTACGTTTTGGAATAGTTATGCAAAATAGTAACATTGTTTTACTATTGTTTTTGGAGAATGCATGCTAGTTAGACTAATGTTATGATGTTGGTTAATGTAGGTAAATGCTGATAAAGTTGCAGTCTCGGGCAAAAAGAGAACCCAAAAACTGTACAGGAGGCACTCGGGCAAACCGGGTGGGATGAAAGTTGAAACCTTTGATCAGCTTCAACAAAGGATTCCAGAAAGGATCATTGAGCATGCGGTTCGTGGGATGCTTCCAAAGGGAAGGGTGAGACTTCACATTTTTTAACACACACACACACACATACAAGGAGAGGCTCAGTAAAAAAGATCAAGTTATTGCGAGAACAAACATCGTTCAATTTTTTTCCATCAACAATTCATATTTTTAAAACTTTATTTCTTATCTACAAGTGTCTATGTTTAAGTGCATAAAAACCATTAAACTAATTTGTTCAGAAGTTTTCTACTTGTGTAGGTAATAGGTTAGTTGTTGAAATTATACATGCACATGATTTACACATGTGTAGGTTCTAACGTTCTATAAATAAATGAATTTTGTTTATATATTTCTTTAGAATATTAGAAGAGATGAAGAAGTGTTGTATATCAGCCATTTTCTTGTATTTTTTTTTTCAAATTGAAGAAAACGAGTGATTTATTTTGTTACTTAGATTCTCGCAAAAAACTATCTTCTGTGCAGTGCCTAAATGCATATATATGCACTTCAAAATAAAATGCTACCAATATTATATTTCTTTTTAAATAATCCTTACAAATATTGATATCAATATGCAAATAACTTGTTTTGTAGCTTGGAAGAGATCTTTTTACTCACCTAAAGGTGTACACGGGTCCAGACCATCCACACCAAGCGCAAAAGCCGATCGATTTGCCTATAAGGGACAAGAGGATACAGAAACAGACCTAGTTTTTCTTTAGTTTCCTTCAATTTTAATTTCAAAATGTACGTCTAAATTGCTAAACGATAGTCCAAGCATATTCCTTCTTTCCTTTTTGTAATTCCAAGTTGTAGTAGGGATGCCAATTACTATAATGCCACTTGTTTTACGAGTTATTTACGGCCAATCTAATTCCTTATGCAACATATTGTACATTTGAACAAAAAATTGGTTACTAGTATCGACAACGCCAATGGATATAGTTCATGCCTTCATCACCATAATTATAACGGATGGCCATCTTTATTGCAAACTGCTTAGAACCCTTATATCTCATATTAGTGCATAACATTCTCAAATCTTTATGTACATCTTATAAGTAAAAAATTATATTGCGTATACTTGCGATATAAAAAAACTGAAAGAAAATATTAATTACTAATGTAAAATTGACTTCCAGATGTAAACAAATTTGAATGAAATAATCTCAAAATAAGCATAGACCACTAGTTATAAGTTACCTTGAATAAGATACTCTATCCTATCCAACATGAACATACAACATCTACTAACATTGAAAATAGGATAGGAATATAGAATTGACAACCTTGAGAAACCATCATGCCCTCCAACAATGAGGATAGAGTCACTTTCATAACTGAACTACACTACTTGCAAAAATTGTTTCAAATGAAAGTGAGTTTGATCGATCTGCATTCGTTCACCCGTCATCCAACCGGACCAGGCTCATGAATGTTATATCTTTCAAAAACTATTTTACGGTTTTCTGACCACCATGTCCCAGCTTGTTGCTCATCAAAATTCCTACGGCTGCACATCAAACACACAATATTACAAATTTAATATTCCTGTACACTTAGTTTGGGAATATAATTCCATAATGAAACCAATCTACAAATAGGGATTTGGAAATGCACACTGGGGTGGGATATCCCCTCAGAATACTTTTGTAATGACTATTCGGTATCTCTTTTTTTCATTAAACTTACCACAAATTAAGGAAAATTTTCACAATGCATGAAATCCCTTGAATTAATCATCTTGTTAATTAAATTAAATAATGATTAACATAGAAAAGATACCTAAAGCGAACTCTTTTGAGTTTATTGGTTCCATCTGGTGAAGAGGAAATTGTTACATACACACCAGGCATATATGTTTCAACCCGATCATCCTCAACTGGATCAACGACATTACTGCCTCTATCATATGTTGGATTGCTAGCATCGGACCGATTATTCTCCCCTTCTTGTGAAGGAACTGGTATGCTAACATTCCCTCTAATTGTTCTTTCATTAATTTCTTTACTTTCACTTGTCCCTGAGCGTCCAAGTGAAAACAACGACCATACATTCTTGATGCCCATCCTTCCCTGGCTAGAGGTAGTGCTTCTTTCTTGATATGCCAATGCTCGATCAAGACTGCCTAAAACCTCAGTCATAGTTGGTCGCTGATTTGGATGACTAATCAAACATCGAGCTGCAATACACGAGAATTCCTTCAAAGAACTCTTTGAAATGTGGTCCCTTAAACTAGGACGAACAATGTGACTGAGTTTTCCTTGTTTGATCAGGTCTTGAGCCCATATTGCTAAACCTTCATCAAGACTCTCGTCCAAAGCCGGCCTTCCAGATAACACCTCAATCAATACAACCCCAAAGGCATAAACATCGGATTTTCTTGTCAGTCTGCCGGTGTAGAAATAATTTGGATCCATATACCCAAAGGTGCCTTTAACTGCGGTGCTAACATGTGTACGTGTCTGATTTATCGGCCCTATTTTAGCCAATCCGAAGTCTGCAATCTTGGCAGCGTAATTCTCATCCAACAAAATGTTGGAGCTTTTCACATCACGATGTATGATTCCATCTTGTGTGCTAGTACCAGTGTGCAGGTAGTCCAGACCACGTGCAGCTCCAATGCATATCATAAAGGGTTCCGTTATGAACGTACTCATAAACAAGGGCCATCTCTTTCTCCTCATTGCAATAACCGATCAAAGACACTAGGTTACAATGGCGCACCCTTGAAAGCATCTCGACTTCAACCCAGAACTCAGGCGCTCCTTGATCGGCCATGAAATGCATTCGCTTAATGGCGTAGGTATTTGTTAGGCTATCAAATATCTTTCCTTTGTATACCTTACCAAACCCACCCTCACCAATGCACCATTTCTCATCAAAGTTATCCGTTGCGGAACTGAGTTCAGACATTGAAAAGCAACCCGGTGAGGATGCAGTCTTCTCACCTTTGGTAGTTTCAGTTAACATCATTTTGTCACAAATATGAATACAACTGTCCGGAATTATTATATATTCAAAGCTTGTTGTTCACTTTAGATCTTTCCTAAAAATACACAATCCAAAGGACTTAAATTAGTTCTAGCGTCCGTTCGCACGACTGATCTAACAATTTAATGCTGTTCGATACATGTATTCATAAACCTAGATCGAAACTAAACTATGGCATGAAACTAATCTATGAACACTCTTTGACATTTATCATTCAAACAATTACAATAAAATAAAGTGAAGGTAGTGAAAACAAACGAAGCTAAGAGTGAATAGTTTGGCGAATGCTTCGTGTGAGAGATTAATTAAATAATCAGCAAAATAGTAATACATAATTATGGAAAAACTTACAGAGTCGTAGCTTATTATCAAAAGACAGATAACTTGAAGACAAAAGCAGACTTCATAATTGACTTCACCTTCTCATCTCATGGTGGGTGAGTTACAATAGCTATCCTGCGACTATCATTCATATTACACTTTACACCCTTTCAAGAAAGTTAAACCATTCCATGAAGATTAGGTTGTTTTAGTGCAACATTTTAAGCTCTATGCGTGTAAACGAATAGGAACAAGTTCATCTTTACTTTAAATTAGGTAAGCAAACCCGTAAAGTTGCGGCAACGAAGCTATGCGAATTTGGTCGATATCGATTATATTTATTATGGCACTGGCACTAAATGCAAAAGAATAAATATATCTGGAAACACTATAACGGTATTGGTACACACACAACTTGTGATCAAAGCGATACAAATTTGTGTTGTATCAGTTAGGTTGTTTACGATAACGACACTAAATTAAAAAAAAACTAAATTAGTTAACGCCAAGAATAGTGATAACATTTGTACAACTTATGATAAGAAAAAAGAACATATTGAAAACAACGTTTATTCCGTTAGTAAACTCATGCGTTGCATTGGCGAGTCGACACAAATTCTGCTAGTATAAGTTATGTTCATTTCCGTGCGGTGGCCAAAGTAACATAATACGAAAAGCTAATAGTGACACATAAATAGCTTATACATTAACATACTTAGAATTACGTTTATTTGCCACCGGTAAAACTCGGGCTTTGCGACGACGATAGATAGTAAAACTAAACTCAAAAAGTATATGAAGAGGTATGTACCCGCCTTAACATCGAGCGGGGCGGGTCAACCCACAAGATATAGACAAGAGGCTTGAAATCAAGATATCATGAAGGCACAAAGCCAAAACCTATGCGCACGGCGCATATCATATATGCTCACGCATCACATATGCTCACGCATATCACATCTGCGCGTGGCGCATATCGCATGCTCACGCATCATATATGCTCACGCATATCACATCTGCGCGTGGCGCATATTACATATGCTTGCGCATATCACTTCTGCGCATGAAACATCTGCGCGTGAGAATAAAGAGAAGACTTCGCGCATCCTCAGGATAGGCGCATATCACACGTGCACATAATCAACATCGTCCTTATCCAAATCAGGATAAGGACAACCTTGATTGTGCTCATCAGCAACCTTCCAGAAGGTATCCTTTAAGGAATAAGAATATGCTGATGTTGACAGCTGCCAATGAAAGGTGGACAACTCCGCAAAACCCATGTGCTACCACGTGATTGCACATGGGTCAGGTGAAATACCTGGGTCAGAGAATAATCAATGAAAAAGCACCAGGTCCTAAGGACACGTGGCGCAAAGCAACAGGAGGAGGCCAAAAAGGCCCTAATGGGATCTGAGCCCAATCATTGGAAACCCTAACACTATAAATACCACACCACCTCCACAAGGGGAGGTAAGCAAGAAAATACATTCTCTGATTTGGGTTAGGTCAGAGAATGTCAGAAACATTCTCTGACATTTCGTTAACCTCGTACCCGCTGCCTTTCCGGCGCCGTCACCGCCGGAAAACCGGGCAGTGGCCGGAAAAGCGTATTTCTGCACCGTTTTTCGTCCCGTTCGATCCAGATATGAGCTAGGATGACCTCTAGGCTCATCTTTTGATCGGCTTATACCCGATTCCACGTGGATCTCGTGACTTTAACGGTTTAAGGGTGTCGGCTCGTTGTTCTGCGACTAAATCTAACGGGTTTGAGTTCATACAATATCATACTATCACTACCTTGGATCGGTGCTCGAGTTACCCTTAGGTTCGGCTAGAGAGAAAAAAGAGAAACTAGAGAGAGAGCTTAAGTGTGTGTTTTGGGTGGTGTATGGAATATGTGAAATGAATGAATTAATGAGAATTTATGGTTTATATATTATGGATCATGGGCTTAAGCCCCTGGTCTTTTCTTTTTTCTTTTTTTTTACCCAAGTCCATAACTCATATCCATTTAATCCAACAGAAGCCCGACTCACAGTAACTCACAACTTATTTTATTAACTGAAACGAGAAAACGGGATGTTATAGACGATCATTTGTGTGTTGGAGAGATTTGTTATATTATACATATTTGTGCTTTTCTTTATAGTCTTGATTTCCATGCTCCACCATGGCCAAAAAGGTTTTGGAGAGTCGATTAAGGTTACAGCAACGATGGTGAACCAGTTTCTTAATTTGTAGTCGTTAGTCACCCCATTCACAGGTAATTTCAAAACCATTTTCACTTACATTTGTTTAGATATATTAATTGAACTTAGTTTAAAGTTTTGGTGCAGATGATTTATTTTATACACCTGCTTCTCAAAGATAATTGTTTACTTTAATTAATCGTTTAAAAGGATTTGACGAGGAGCTCTAGCTTTTCTCTAGATTGGTATGCAATCAGTTCAGCTTTTATGTTTTATTCTTGTTTCTTCATTATGTTCTCAGCCTTTGTCTTGTGGTAGTTTTTGTATGTCTGAAACTAAAGTTTCTTGCTTTATTAATCTAAATTTTTATAATTCAAATCTAAATATGGTGATATGTTTGAGGAATAATGTAATTGACATATTTTGCGTTCTCTTTTGTTCTTGTTAAGAATGATGCTTTCAATCGTTTCTAAAAACTTCTTGTTAGATTATTGTTTTCATTTACTTTTCACATCTTGCACTTTATTTCTCACCTCTTACCTTGTTCATGAGTTTTCACTAAATTAAAATTTTCTTCTATTAGCCTCTCTCAATCAATCAATTAATTAGTTATTCCATTTCATATGATGGGCATGCTAGTATTTTTGTATAACTGTGATTTTGATAATGCTTCTTTAATGTAGATTAATTTTGTATCACTGTGATTTTCATAATGTTTCTTTAGTGTTAAACATCCATCTTATAAATGCTTATAGGTTGATGGGAGTGCTTAGCTGGGTATCACATCTTTTTAGGTTGATGGTTACACCACGAGACTACAATAAAAGAAAAAACAAAGGATTGCTGTGAAAATTTTTACTCTTTGAATATGCAGCTAAATCTAATTTTTCGTTGGATGAGATCTCTTCAATGAAATCCTGAACCAAATGTCGGTGGCTTGATTTTTGTTATCATGTTTTTATACATGTAACTAAATTATCGTGTAATGCTGGTTTGATGGGAATATGAATGATTGCAGTTAGTTTTTTTTGTTCAATTTTTGTGCATTTGCACTTTTATAAATCAAATATGGTTTGTGTGGATGCTTAATTATCTTTCTTTGCACTCAAACTTGTGTTAGGGCTGATGGTGTATTTTCCAAACTTTCTATACTCTAAATACGATTCTTTTGCAAATCTAGCGTTTCATTCTCAGAATTTTGGCAACAATCGATTTATAGGTCAACTGCCGCTGATTACAGGCATCCAACGGGTCATAGTTCATTAACCGCTGAACTTATATCAGGGGCACTTTGGGGTTAAAACTGCAAAATGGCAGAATTTAAATATGAAATATATCAAAACCAGATTGGGTGATTCAGTTTGCAGCAAAATAGTATAACATATACGTTGGTCCAGATTTTACACGAGTACGACGTGAAGGGTAGGCAGGTTTAACGGGTATAACTTATTTACCGAGCTGCAAACTTACATGGCTGCAATTTATCTGGTAAAACCTATGATATAGAAACGTTTACGATCCAAGAGATTGATAAGACTTTTAACTTTTGTTAGTTGTATAATTTCAACCTTTAACAGTCCTCTTGTGCATGAATGTTGATGACCTTGATAGTGGTTAATTTGTTCTTAAAGTATACTTATAATTTCGATAATAATTCATTTTAGCTAAGTGATTAAAAATTTTGGGGGAAACACTTGAATTAATGCAATACCTCATGTATTAGGCTTGTAAATGAATCAAACGAAAACAAATAAGGGCATATTCATTTTGGTTCATGTTCGTTCATTAAGAAAATGAACATGTTTGCGTTCGTTAATTTGTGTTTGTTCAAAACCTAAATTGACATAATTGAGGCAAATATAAACTAGCACAAACGAGCATAAGTTAGCATTAATGAGCGCAAATAAAAAGTTCTAATACATCACAATTCATCTAAAAAACACATCTATATTAGTGGTTTAAACTTACATGATTTGTTCATAATATCATCACGAGTCTACAAAATTACATCAAAACAATCCCCTTTTGAGTTTATATTTATATAAATATAACTATTTATTTATTTATTAAAATTAAATGAACATAAACAAATAAACATAAACGGATGTTTACGAACATAAATGAAAGAACAAAAAGTGTGTCCATATTTGTTTGTTTAGTTAAGTGAAACAAAAATTTTGTGCATGGCCGTTCATTTAATTAAATTAACGAACATCCTGCTGAATAGTTCATGAACGTTCGGTTCATTTACATGTCTATTTATATTATTATCAAATCATGTATAAATTCATTACGACTATCATTGTCATTTCAGTGGATGATATGCAATTTGAAGCTCCCCTCAAAATTGTGATGTAACCAGATCCCACTTTGAGGGCAAAGAACCATCCTGTTGTTATATTTGATGATAACTTAAAGAAGTTAGTAGACGAGATGTTTGATGTAATGTACAAGTTCTCTTTTATGTGTATCTGTAGTGTTGTATTTTCTCATGGTTTATGTGCGGGACTGTTAACTATCAGTTGTTGATTGCATAGCAAACTAAAGTTTGTTAAAGTGTCAATCCAGTTACAAATATGTTCAGTAGTTATTGGAATTTTAAGTGTGTTTTTGTATGTTGTGGACTTCGTAATGTTGACAATTTGTGGAAGGTTATTGCAATTTGAAATGCATATTTTTATTGCTGGAGAAGTGCAATTCAAATAATGTCAAGATTTACATTATTGTGTAGTGGCTTTAACATATCAGCAATGTTAAAGTGCCACGTATGCGTTAGGCCTTTACAAAAATCACAATTTAACAATGGTGTAGTGGTTTTAACTAATAAGTTAAATTAAATAAAAAATTTAATATGCATGTATGTTATTGGTGGAAGGTGAGGTGGCATGCTAATGACGCTCCTAAATATCTTAAGTACACATAACTTAACTAGCTTTTCAACCCGTGTATTACACGGGATTTTCAAATTGATAAAAATTAATAAAGTTTGTTATTTGAAATAAAGACACAAAATTAAATGAAAAAAATAAATGAATTATATAGTACAAACAATAATAAGTATAGAATCTTAATTTTACAAATTAGAGAAAATCTTTTTATATACAACATTTGTTGTTTTATCACAAGTACGCACTATTTAGTATTATTAGGACTATAAACATAATCAACATTTTTTATTTTATGTTTTTATTTTGTATCTTTTTTTTTGTTTCAAATAATTAATTTTATTAATTTAAACATTGACAAATCTCATGTATGACACGCGTTCTAGAGCTAGCTGAAATGAACAAATGATAAAATAAATTTATTTAGGTTTACATTCATAGTCTAATTTTCCTCCTAATTTTCTAAGTTATAACCCTTTTGACAAAATGGTGTTACCCATGACCCATGTATAGCTAGAATAAATGAGGTGAGATATTAGAAAATTAGGAAATAAAATTAGGCTAGGATTAAATATGGTTAGGACACCTAATCATCATTATTTTTGTTTATTAGAAGAGTAAGATAAGATATCTATATTTATGCTATATATAAACCAAATAACAAGGATCTATTAAAATTAAAGAGGTACAAGATTTATTGTTTTAGGTACAAGCCATAATGCATATGATTTTGAAAATTTATGGATAAAATGTTCTTTAATTCACCAATGTTCACCATAAACTTTCATTTACAAAAAATAGATAGAACATTTGTCCTTCAACTTCACTTTAATTTGAGTATCGTATTGCTATACTTTTTAGTTTTAAAAAAATTAACATGTTAACTGATTACCGGTTAGAAAAACTGGCAACATGCCAAGTCGGGCGAAATCGTGGTCATGTGTAAAGCTATATTAGGGTCAGAACGAGTCGAAAAAAAGGGTTAATTTGGTTCGAGTCAGGTTGGTTTGGGTTTGATTCGAAAGGAGTCAAGTTAGAACACGTTTCAGGTTACGGTGTCGGTTCATAACGGATTCGGGTCAAAACAGGTTGGTTTAAAAAAATGATTTTATGTGAAATTACTGTATATTTCAGCTTTATTTCTTGATTATTACCATTGATCATGCAGATGCCATTGTTTACATGCATCAGGGCTGATAAACACGTGCCCAACACCACGTAACGCGCGCAACTTAATCTTGGTATGTGCTCAACCCAGCGCCACGCACGGTTTTGGTTAAGTATGTTATATGTGTTTAATCTTTGGTTACACGCGTACTGGCTTTGCATGGTTACACATCCAACTTCGGGTTATGTGTGCACCATCATCAAGTGAGGCATGTATCGACACTTATAATGCGTTCAATGTCGTTACGCACGCTCCCGCCACATCATGCAGGCACCCATGCTTTCACCAAACACGATGAAACCCACGCACAAAATGAACATCCAACAAACCATACGCACATGCGGCATGCCTACTCGCATTGATGACCAGTTATACAACACACAAAACAATACATACTAATACGAGGGGATAATTTTTGCGGACCCGCGGCAACGCTTGAGCACTTGTGCTAGTTAAAACTAAAGAGTCGAATGATTATTTTTATTCTATAGTATAGGGTAGAAACAATGGGTTTATATATATATATCCAGGAAACTTACACTTACAGGGGGTGTATATGAAAAATAAAAATAAGCATTTCATTTCAGCAATAAATAAAGCTTACCTTATCCTCCATTGAAGAACACAACACTATCAGCAGCAGCAGCAGCAGCAGCAGCAAACGGCGATGGCGTACGCAACAGCATCATCGTCTTCAATTCTCGCATCACAGTACAACAACAACAGGTCTCCACTTCTCTTCAGCTTCTCAACAATTGGAGCTCGAACGCACAAAAAAAACTTTCAAATTCGTTGCCAAGTAATTCAAAAGAGAAACCTTGCGCCTGTTGAGCAGCGCTGGATGTTCACCGATTCAGATTTCACAGGACCGGTATCTATTTCTTTGTTGTTGTTGAGTCAAATTGAAAATATTAACATTCATTTTAGGTTATGTTAATTGGGTAAACATTGAAAATTGGGGGTGGACTTTTGGACTGTTGGAGATAAGGCCTAATTCTCTTAAATCAACACTTGATTCTATGAGACCCTAATCGGCATCGCTAGTCAGTACGTTTAATCGCTATTTGGTCAAACTTTGTCAATACTGAAAAATATTATATATAAAATTTGGTATATATATATATATATGTATGTATATTTGAAAATTACATATAATTTCCAATCCAATTAATCAGTATTAATCGCTAGTCTCTACCCCACCTCCCGACTAGCGCATATCAGTTTCTACTACACTGTAAGGAAACTGCTGCAAGTAATTCCTAAAATGTGTATACCATTTTCAGTAAGTTTATTGCAGTTGAGTTTATTATTTTCAGTAAGATAATAAACATTTTTGTTTTCAGGATGTATGGAACAATACATGGTACCCTAAAGCCGAAGATCATGTGAACACAGAAAAGACATGGTACGTGGTTGATGCAACCGATAAGATTCTCGGAAGGCTGGCATCAACTATAGCCATTCACATACGTGGCAAGAATCTTGCTACCTATACTCCCAGTGTAGATATGGGAGCTTTTGTAATTGTGGTATGTTAGAACTCACATCTACTGTATTACGTTTTGGAATAGTTATGCAAAATAGTAACATTGTTTTACTATTGTTTTTGGAGAATGCATGCTAGTTAGACTAATGTTATGATGTTGGTTAATGTAGGTAAATGCGGATAAAGTTGCAGTCTCGGGCAAAAAGAGAACCCAAAAACTGTACAGGAGGCACTCGGGCAGACCGGGTGGGATGAAAGTTGAAACCTTTGATCAGCTTCAACAAAGGATTCCAGAAAGGATCATTGAGCATGCGGTTCGTGGGATGCTTCCAAAGGGAAGGGTGAGACTTCACATTTTTTAACACACACACACACACATACAAGGAGAGGCTCAGTAAAAAAGATCAAGTTATTGCGAGAACAAACATCGTTCAATTTTTTTCCATCAACAATTCATATTTTTAAAACTTTATTTCTTATCTACAAGTGTCTATGTTTAAGTGCATAAAAACCATTAAACTAATTTGTTCAGAAGTTTTCTACTTGTGTAGGTAATAGGTTAGTTGTTGAAATTATACATGCACATGATTTACACATGTGTAGGTTCTAACGTTCTATAAATAAATGAATTTTGTTTATATATTTCTTTAGAATATTAGAAGAGATGAAGAAGTGTTGTATATCAGCCATTTTCTTGTATTTTTTTTTCAAATTGAAGAAAACGAGTGATTTATTTTGTTACTTAGATTCTCGCAAAAAACTATCTTCTGTGCAGTGCCTAAATGCATATATATGCACTTCAAAATAAAATGCTACCAATATTATATTTCTTTTTAAATAATCCTTACAAATATTGATATCAATATGCAAATAACTTGTTTTGTAGCTTGGAAGAGATCTTTTTACTCACCTAAAGGTGTACACGGGTCCAGACCATCCACACCAAGCGCAAAAGCCGATCGATTTGCCTATAAGGGACAAGAGGATACAGAAACAGACCTAGTTTTTCTTTAGTTTCCTTCAATTTTAATTTCAAAATGTACGTCTAAATTGCTAAACGATAGTCCAAGCATATTCCTTCTTTCCTTTTTGTAATTCCAAGTTGTAGTAGGGATGCCAATTACTATAATGCCACTTGTTTTACGAGTTATTTACGGCCAATCTAATTCCTTATGCAACATATTGTACATTTGAACAAAAAATTGGTTACTAGTATCGACAACGCCAATGGATATAGTTCATGCCTTCATCACCATAATTATAACGGATGGCCATCTTTATTGCAAACTGCTTAGAACCCTTATATCTCATATTAGTGCATAACATTCTCAAATCTTTATGTACATCTTATAAGTAAAAAATTATATTGCGTATACTTGCGATATAAAAAAACTGAAAGAAAATATTAATTACTAATGTAAAATTGACTTCCAGATGTAAACAAATTTGAATGAAATAATCTCAAAATAAGCATAGACCACTAGTTATAAGTTACCTTGAATAAGATACTCTATCCTATCCAACATGAACATACAACATCTACTAACATTGAAAATAGGATAGGAATATAGAATTGACAACCTTGAGAAACCATCATGCCCTCCAACAATGAGGATAGAGTCACTTTCATAACTGAACTACACTACTTGCAAAAATTGTTTCAAATGAAAGTGAGTTTGATCGATCTGCATTCGTTCACCCGTCATCCAACCGGACCAGGCTCATGAATGTTATATCTTTCAAAAACTATTTTACGGTTTTCTGACCACCATGTCCCAGCTTGTTGCTCATCAAAATTCCTACGGCTGCACATCAAACACACAATATTACAAATTTAATATTCCTGTACACTTAGTTTGGGAATATAATTCCATAATGAAACCAATCTACAAATAGGGATTTGGAAATGCACACTGGGGTGGGATATCCCCTCAGAATACTTTTGTAATGACTATTCGGTATCTCTTTTTTTCATTAAACTTACCACAAATTAAGGAAAATTTTCACAATGCATGAAATCCCTTGAATTAATCATCTTGTTAATTAAATTAAATAATGATTAACATAGAAAAGATACCTAAAGCGAACTCTTTTGAGTTTATTGGTTCCATCTGGTGAAGAGGAAATTGTTACATACACACCAGGCATATATGTTTCAACCCGATCATCCTCAACTGGATCAACGACATTACTGCCTCTATCATATGTTGGATTGCTAGCATCGGACCGATTATTCTCCCCTTCTTGTGAAGGAACTGGTATGCTAACATTCCCTCTAATAGTTGTTCTTTCATTAATTTCTTTACTTTCACTTGTCCCTGAGCGTCCAAGTGAAAACAACGACCATACATTCTTGATGCCCATCCTTCCCTGGCTAGAGGTAGTGCTTCTTTCTTGATATGCCAATGCTCGATCAAGACTGCCTAAAACCTCAGTCATAGTTGGTCGCTGATTTGGATGACTAATCAAACATCGAGCTGCAATACACGAGAATTCCTTCAAAGAACTCTTTGAAATGTGGTCCCTTAAACTAGGACGAACAATGTGACTGAGTTTTCCTTGTTTGATCAGGTCTTGAGCCCATATTGCTAAACCTTCATCAAGACTCTCGTCCAAAGCCGGCCTTCCAGATAACACCTCAATCAATACAACCCCAAAGGCATAAACATCGGATTTTCTTGTCAGTCTGCCGGTGTAGAAATAATTTGGATCCATATACCCAAAGGTGCCTTTAACTGCGGTGCTAACATGTGTACGTGTCTGATTTATCGGCCCTATTTTAGCCAATCCGAAGTCTGCAATCTTGGCAGCGTAATTCTCATCCAACAAAATGTTGGAGCTTTTCACATCACGATGTATGATTCCATCTTGTGTGCTAGTACCAGTGTGCAGGTAGTCCAGACCACGTGCAGCTCCAATGCATATCATAAAGGGTTCCGTTATGAACGTACTCATAAACAAGGGCCATCTCTTTCTCCTCATTGCAATAACCGATCAAAGACACTAGGTTACAATGGCGCACCCTTGAAAGCATCTCGACTTCAACCCAGAACTCAGGCGCTCCTTGATCGGCCATGAAATGCATTCGCTTAATGGCGTAGGTATTTGTTAGGCTATCAAATATCTTTCCTTTGTATACCTTACCAAACCCACCCTCACCAATGCACCATTTCTCATCAAAGTTATCCGTTGCGGAACTGAGTTCAGACATTGAAAAGCAACCCGGTGAGGATGCAGTCTTCTCACCTTTGGTAGTTTCAGTTAACATCATTTTGTCACAAATATGAATACAACTGTCCGGAATTATTATATATTCAAAGCTTGTTGTTCACTTTAGATCTTTCCTAAAAATACACAATCCAAAGGACTTAAATTAGTTCTAGCGTCCGTTCGCACGACTGATCTAACAATTTAATGTTGTTCGATACATGTATTCATAAACCTAGATCGAAACTAAACTATGGCATGAAACTAATCTATGAACACTCTTTGACATTTATCATTCAAACAATTACAATAAAATAAAGTGAAGGTAGTGAAAACAAACGAAGCTAAGAGTGAATAGTTTGGCGAATGCTTCGTGTGAGAGATTAATTAAATAATCAGCAAAATAGTAATACATAATTATGGAAAAACTTACAGAGTCGTAGCTTATTATCAAAAGACAGATAACTTGAAGACAAAAGCAGACTTCATAATTGACTTCACCTTCTCATCTCATGGTGGGTGAGTTACAATAGCTATCCTGCGACTATCATTCATATTACACTTTACACCCTTTCAAGAAAGTTAAACCATTCCATGAAGATTAGGTTGTTTTAGTGCAACATTTTAAGCTCTATGCGTGTAAACGAATAGGAACAAGTTCATCTTTACTTTAAATTAGGTAAGCAAACCCGTAAAGTTGCGGCAACGAAGCTATGCGAATTTGGTCGATATCGATTATATTTATTATGGCACTGGCACTAAATGCAAAAGAATAAATATATCTGGAAACACTATAACGGTATTGGTACACACACAACTTGTGATCAAAGCGATACAAATTTGTGTTGTATCAGTTAGGTTGTTTACGATAACGACACTAAATTAAAAAAAAAACTAAATTAGTTAACGCCAAGAATAGTGATAGCATTTGTACAACTTATGATAAGAAAAAAGAACATATTGAAAACAACGTTTATTCCGTTAGTAAACTCATGCGTTGCATTGGCGAGTCGACACAAATTCTGCTAGTATAAGTTATGTTCATTTCCGTGCGGTGGCCAAAGTAACATAATACGAAAAGCTAATAGTGACACATAAATAGCTTATACATTAACATACTTAGAATTACGTTTATTTGCCACCGGTAAAACTCGGGCTTTGCGACGACGATAGATAGTAAAACTAAACTCAAAAAGTATATGAAGAGGTATGTACCCGCCTTAACATCGAGCGGGGCGGGTCAACCCACAAGATATAGACAAGAGGCTTGAAATCAAGATATCATGAAGGCACAAAGCCAAAACCTATGCGCACGGCGCATATCATATATGCTCACGCATCACATATGCTCACGCATATCACATCTGCGCGTGGCGCATATCGCATGCTCACGCATCATATATGCTCACGCATATCACATCTGCGCGTGGCGCATATTACATATGCTTGCGCATATCACTTCTGCGCATGAAACATCTGCGCGTGAGAATAAAGAGAAGACTTCGCGCATCCTCAGGATAGGCGCATATCACACGTGCACATAATCAACATCGTCCTTATCCAAATCAGGATAAGGACAACCTTGATTGTGCTCATCAGCAACCTTCCAGAAGGTATCCTTTAAGGAATAAGAATATGCTGATGTTGACAGCTGCCAATGAAAGGTGGACAACTCAGCAAAACCCATGTGCTACCACGTGATTGCACATGGGTCAGGTGAAATACCTGGGTCAGAGAATAATCAATGAAAAAGCACCAGGTCCTAAGGACACGTGGCGCAAAGCAACAGGAGGAGGCCAAAAAGGCCCTAATGGGATCTGAGCCCAATCATTGGAAACCCTAACACTATAAATACCACACCACCTCCACAAGGAGAGGTAAGCAAGAAAATACATTCTCTGATTTGGGTTAGGTCAGAGAATGTCAGAAACATTCTCTGACATTTCGTTAACCTCGTACCCGCTGCCTTTCCGGCGCCGTCACCGCCGGAAAACCGGGCAGTGGCCGGAAAAGCGTATTTCTGCACCGTTTTTCGTCCCATTCGATCCAGATATGAGCTAGGATGACCTCTAGGCTCATCTTTTGATCGGCTTATACCCGATTCCACGTGGATCTCGTGACTTTAACGGTTTAAGGGTGTCGGCTCGTTGTTCTGCAACTAAATCTAACGGGTTTGAGTTCATACAATATCATACTATCACTACCTTGGATCGGTGCTCGAGTTACCCTTAGGTTCGGCTAGAGAGAAAAAAGAGAAACTAGAGAGAGAGCTTAAGTGTGTGTTTTGGGTGGTGTATGGAATATGTGAAATGAATGAATTAATGAGAATTTATGGTTTATATATTATGGATCATGGGCTTAAGCCCCTGGTCTTTTCTTTTTTCTTTTTTTTTTACCCAAGTCCATAACTCATATCCATTTAATCCAACAGAAGCCCGACTCACAGTAACTCACAACTTATTTTATTAACTGAAACGAGAAAACGGGATGTTATAGACGATCATTTGTGTGTTGGAGAGATTTGTTATATTATACATATTTGTGCTTTTCTTTATAGTCTTGATTTCCATGCTCCACCATGGCCAAAAAGGTTTTGGAGAGTCGATTAAGGTTACAGCAACGATGGTGAACCAGTTTCTTAATTTGTAGTCGTTAGTCACCCCATTCACAGGTAATTTCAAAACCATTTTCACTTACATTTGTTTAGATATATTAATTGAACTTAGTTTAAAGTTTTGGTGCAGATGATTTATTTTATACACCTGCTTCTCAAAGATAATTGTTTACTTTAATTAATCGTTTAAAAGGATTTGACGAGGAGCTCTAGCTTTTCTCTAGATTGGTATGCAATCAGTTCAGCTTTTATGTTTTATTCTTGTTTCTTCATTATGTTCTCAGCCTTTGTCTTGTGGTAGTTTTTGTATGTCTGAAACTAAAGTTTCTTGCTTTATTAATCTAAATTTTTATAATTCAAATCTAAATATGGTGATATGTTTGAGGAATAATGTAATTGACATATTTTGCGTTCTCTTTTGTTCTTGTTAAGAATGATGCTTTCAATCGTTTCTAAAAACTTCTTGTTAGATTATTGTTTTCATTTACTTTTCACATCTTGCACTTTATTTCTCACCTCTTACCTTGTTCATGAGTTTTCACTAAATTAAAATTTTCTTCTATTAGCCTCTCTCAATCAATCAATTAGTTATTCCATTTCATATGATGGGCATGCTAGTATTTTTGTATCACTGTGATTTTGATAATGCTTCTTTAATGTAGATTAATTTTGTATCACTGTGATTTTCATAATGTTTCTTTAGTGTTAAACATCCATCTTATAAATGCTTATAGGTTGATGGGAGTGCTTAGCTGGGTATCACATCTTTTTAGGTTGATGGTTACACCACGAGACTACAATAAAAGAAAAAACAAAGGATTGCTGTGAAAATTTTTACTCTTTGAATATGCAGCTAAATCTAATTTTTCGTTGGATGAGATCTCTTCAATGAAATCCTGAACCAAATGTCGGTGGCTTGATTTTTGTTATCATGTTTTTATACATGTAACTAAATTATCGTGTAATGCTGGTTTGATGGGAATATGAATGATTGCAGTTAGTTTTTTTTGTTCAATTTTTGTGCATTTGCACTTTTATAAATCAAATATGGTTTGTGTGGATGCTTAATTATCTTTCTTTGCACTCAAACTTGTGTTAGGGCTGATGGTGTATTTTCCAAACTTTCTATACTCTAAATACGATTCTTTTGCAAATCTAGCGTTTCATTCTCAGAATTTTGGCAACAATCGATTTATAGGTCAACTGCCGCTGATTACAGGCATCCAACGGGTCATAGTTCATTAACCGCTGAACTTATATCAGGGGCACTTTGGGGTTAAAACTGCAAAATGGAAGAATTTAAATATGAAATATATCAAAACCAGATTGGGTGATTCAGTTTGCAGCAAAATAGTATAACATATACGTTGGTCCAGATTTTACACGAGTACGACGTGAAGGGTAGGCAGGTTTAACGGGTATAACTTATTTACCGAGCTGCAAACTTACATGGCTGCAATTTATCTGGTAAAACCTATGATATAGAAACGTTTACGATCCAAGAGATTGATAAGACTTTTAACTTTTGTTAGTTGTATAATTTCAACCTTTAACAGTCCTCTTGTGCATGAATGTTGATGACCTTGATAGTGGTTAATTTGTTCTTAAAGTATACTTATAATTTCGATAATAATTCATTTTAGCTAAGTGATTAAAAATTTTGGGGGAAACACTTGAATTAATGCAATACATCATGTATTAGGCTTGTAAATGAATCAAACGAAAACAAATAAGGGCATATTCATTTTGGTTCATGTTCGTTCATTAAGAAAATGAACATGTTTGCGTTCGTTAATTTGTGTTTGTTCAAAACCTAAATTGACATAATTGAGGCAAATATAAACTAGCACAAACGAGCATAAGTTAGCATTAATGAGCGCAAATAAAAAGTTCTAATACATCACAATTCATCTAAAAAACACATCTATATTAGTGGTTTAAACTTACATGATTTGTTCATAATATCATCACGAGTCTACAAAATTACATCAAAACAATCCCCTTTTGAGTTTATATTTATATAAATATAACTATTTATTTATTTATTAAAATTAAATAAACATAAACAAATAAACATAAACGGATGTTTACGAACATAAATGAAAGAACAAAAAGTGTGTCCATATTTGTTTGTTTAGTTAAGTGAAACAAAAATTTTGTGCATGGCCGTTCATTTAATTAAATTAACGAACATCCTGCTGAATAGTTCATGAACGTTCGGTTCATTTACATGTCTATTTATATTATTATCAAATCATGTATAAATTCATTACGACTATCATTGTCATTTCAGTGGATGATATGCAATTTGAAGCTCCCCTCAAAATTGTGATGTAACCAGATCCCACTTTGAGGGCAAAGAACCATCTTGTTGTTATATTTGATGATAACTTAAAGAAGTTAGTAGACGAGATGTTTGATGTAATGTACAAGTTCCCTTTTCTGTGTATCTGTAGTGTTGTATTTTCTCATGGTTTATGTGCGGGACTGTTAACTATCAGTTGTTGATTGCATAGCAAACTAAAGTTTGTTAAAGTGTCAATCCAGTTACAAATATGTTCAGTAGTTATTGGAATTTTAAGTGTGTTTTTGTATGTTGTGGACTTCGTAATGTTGACAATTTGTGGAAGGTTATTGCAATTTGAAATGCATATTTTTATTGCTGGAGAAGTGCAATTCAAATAATGTCAAGATTTACATTATTGTGTAGTGGCTTTAACATATCAGCAATGTTAAAGTGCCACGTATGCGTTAGGCCTTTACAAAAATCACAATTTAACAATGGTGTAGTGGTTTTAACTAATAAGTTAAATTAAATAAAAAATTTAATATGCATGTATGTTATTGGTGGAAGGTGAGGTGGCATGCTAATGACGCTCCTAAATATCTTAAGTACACATAACTTAACTAGCTTTTCAACCCGTGTATTACACGGGATTTTCAAATTGATAAAAATTAATAAAGTTTGTTATTTGAAATAAAGACACAAAATTAAATGAAAAAAATAAATGAATTATATAGTACAAACAATAATAAGTATAGAATCTTAATTTTACAAATTAGAGAAAATCTTTTTATATACAACATTTGTTGTTTTATCACAAGTACGCACTATTTAGTATTATTAGGACTATAAACATAATCAACATTTTTTATTTTATGTTTTTATTTTGTATCTTTTTTTTTGTTTCAAATAATTAATTTTATTAATTTAAACATTGACAAATCTCATGTATGACACGCGTTCTAGAGCTAGCTGAAATGAACAAATGATAAAATAAATTTATTTAGGTTTACATTCATAGTCTAATTTTCCTCCTAATTTTCTAAGTTATAACCCTTTTGACAAAATGGTGTTACCCATGACCCATGTATAGCTAGAATAAATGAGGTGAGATATTAGAAAATTAGGAAATAAAATTAGGCTAGGATTAAATATGGTTAGGACACCTAATCATCATTATTTTTGTTTATTAGAAGAGTAAGATAAGATATCTATATTTATGCTATATATAAACCAAATAACAAGGATCTATTAAAATTAAAGAGGTACAAGATTTATTGTTTTAGGTACAAGTTATAATGCATATGATTTTGAAAATTTATGGATAAAATGTTCTTTAATTCACCAATGTTCACCATAAACTTTCATTTACAAAAAATAGATAGAATATTTGTCCTTCAACTTCACTTTAATTTGAGTATCGTATTGCTATACTTTTTAGTTTTAAAAAAATTAACATGTTAACTGATTACCGGTTAGAAAAACTGGCAACATGCCAAGTCGGGCGAAATCGTGGTCATGTGTAAAGATATATTAGGGTCAGAACGAGTCGAAAAAAAGGGTTAATTTGGTTCGAGTCAGGTTGGTTTGGGTTTGATTCGAAAGGAGTCAAGTTAGAACACGTTTCAGGTTACGGTGTCGGTTCATAACGGATTCGGGTCAAAACAGGTTGGTTTAAAAAAATGATTTTATGTGAAATTACTGTATATTTCAGCTTTATTTCTTGATTATTACCATTGATCATGCAGATTCCATTGTTTACATGCATCAGGGCTGATAAACACGTGCCCAACACCACGTAACGCGCGCAACTTAATCTTGGTATGTGTTCAACCCGGCGCCACGCACGGTTTTGGTTAAGTATGTTATATGTGTTTAATCTTTGGTTACACGCGTACTGGCTTTGCATGGGTTACACATCCAACTTCGGGTTATGTGTGCACCATCATCAAGTGAGGCATGTATCGACACTTATAATGCGTTCAATGTCATTACGCACGCTCCCGCCACATCATGCAGGCACCCATGCTTTCACCAAACACGATGAAACCCACGCACAAAATGAACATCCAACAAACCATACGCACATGCGGCATGCCTACTCGCATTGATGACCAGTTATACAACACACAAAACAATACATACTAATACGAGGGGATAATTTTTGCGGACCCGCGGCAACGCGTGAGCACTTGTGCTAGTTAAAACTAAAGAGTCGAATGATTATTTTTATTCTATAGTATAGGGTAGAAACAATGGGTTTATATATATATATATCCGGGAAACTTACACTTACAGGGGGTGTATATGAAAAATAAAAATAAGCATTTCATTTCAGCAATAAATAAAGCTTACCTTATCCTCCATTGAAGAACACAACACTATCAGCAGCAGCAGCAGCAGCAAACGGCGATGGCGTACGCAACAGCATCATCGTCTTCAATTCTCGCATCACAGTACAACAACAACAGGTCTCCACTTCTCTTCAGCTTCTCAACAATTGGAGCTCGAACGCACAAAAAAAACTTTCAAATTCGTTGCCAAGTAATTCAAAAGAGAAACCTTGCGCCTGTTGAGCAGCGCTTTATGTTCACCGATTCAGATTTCACAGGACCGGTATCTATTTCTTTGTTGTTGTTGAGTCAAATTGAAAATATTAACATTCATTTTAGGTTATGTTAATTGGGTAAACATTGAAAATTGGGGGTGGACTTTTGGACTGTTGGAGATAAGGCCTAATTCTCTTAAATCAACACTTGATTCTATGAGACCCTAATCAGCATCGCTAGTCAGTACGTTTAATCGCTATTTGGTCAAACTTTGTCAATACTGAAAAATATTATATATAAAATTTGGTATATATATATATATGTATGTATATTTGAAAATTACATATAATTTCCAATCCAATTAATCAGTATTAATCGCTAGTCTCTACCCCACCTCCCGACTAGCGCATATCAGTTTCTACTACACTGTAAGGAAACTGCTGCAAGTAATTCCTAAAATGTGTATACCATTTTCAGTAAGTTTATTGCAGTTGAGTTTATTATTTTCAGTAAGATAATAAACATTTTTGTTTTCAGGATGTATGGAACAATACATGGTACCCTAAAGCCGAAGATCATGTGAACACAGAAAAGACATGGTACGTGGTTGATGCAACCGATAAGATTCTCGGAAGGCTGGCATCAACTATAGCCATTCACATACGTGGCAAGAATCTTGCTACCTATACTCCCAGTGTAGATATGGGAGCTTTTGTAATTGTGGTATGTTAGAACTCACATCTACTGTATTACGTTTTGGAATAGTTATGCAAAATAGTAACATTGTTTTACTATTGTTTTTGGAGAATGCTTGCTAGTTAGACTAATGTTATGATGTTGGTTAATGTAGGTAAATGCTGATAAAGTTGCAGTCTCGGGCAAAAAGAGAACCCAAAAACTGTACAGGAGGCACTCGGGCAGACCGGGTGGGATGAAAGTTGAAACCTTTGATCAGCTTCAACAAAGGATTCCAGAAAGGATCATTGAGCATGCGGTTCGTGGGATGCTTCCAAAGGGAAGGGTGAGACTTCACATTTTTTAACACACACACACACACATACAAGGAGAGGCTCAGTAAAAAAGATCAAGTTATTGCGAGAACAAACATCGTTCAATTTTTTTCCATCAACAATTCATATTTTTAAAACTTTATTTCTTATCTACAAGTGTCTATGTTTAAGTGCATAAAAACCATTAAACTAATTTGTTCAGAAGTTTTCTACTTGTGTAGGTAATAGGTTAGTTGTTGAAATTATACATGCACATGATTTACACATGTGTAGGTTCTAACGTTCTATAAATAAATGAATTTTGTTTATATATTTCTTTAGAATATTAGAAGAGATGAAGAAGTGTTGTATATCAGCCATTTTCTTGTATTTTTTTTTTCAAATTGAAGAAAACGAGTGATTTATTTTGTTACTTAGATTCTCGCAAAAAACTATCTTCTGTGCAGTGCCTAAATGCATATATATGCACTTCAAAATAAAATGCTACCAATATTATATTTCTTTTTAAATAATCCTTACAAATATTGATATCAATATGCAAATAACTTGTTTTGTAGCTTGGAAGAGATCTTTTTACTCACCTAAAGGTGTACACGGGTCCAGACCATCCACACCAAGCGCAAAAGCCGATCGATTTGCCTATAAGGGACAAGAGGATACAGAAACAGACCTAGTTTTTCTTTAGTTTCCTTCAATTTTAATTTCAAAATGTACGTCTAAATTGCTAAACGATAGTCCAAGCATATTCCTTCTTTCCTTTTTGTAATTCCAAGTTGTAGTAGGGATGCCAATTACTATAATGCCACTTGTTTTACGAGTTATTTATGGCCAATCTAATTCCTTATGCAACATATTGTACATTTGAACAAAAAATTGGTTACTAGTATCGACAACGCCAATGGATATAGTTCATGCCTTCATCACCATAATTATAACGGATGGCCATCTTTATTGCAAACTGCTTAGAACCCTTATATCTCATATTAGTGCATAACATTCTCAAATCTTTATGTACATCTTATAAGTAAAAAATTATATTGCGTATACTTGCGATATAAAAAAACTGAAAGAAAATATTAATTACTAATGTAAAATTGACTTCCAGATGTAAACAAATTTGAATGAAATAATCTCAAAATAAGCATAGACCACTAGTTATAAGTTACCTTGAATAAGATACTCTATCCTATCCAACATGAACATACAACATCTACTAACATTGAAAATAGGATAGGAATATAGAATTGACAACCTTGAGAAACCATCATGCCCTCCAACAATGAGGATAGAGTCACTTTCATAACTGAACTACACTACTTGCAAAAATTGTTTCAAATGAAAGTGAGTTTGATCGATCTGCATTCGTTCACCCGTCATCCAACCGGACCAGGCTCATGAATGTTATATCTTTCAAAAACTATTTTACGGTTTTCTGACCACCATGTCCCAGCTTGTTGCTCATCAAAATTCCTACGGCTGCACATCAAACACACAATATTACAAATTTAATATTCCTGTACACTTAGTTTGGGAATATAATTCCATAATGAAACCAATCTACAAATAGGGATTTGGAAATGCACACTGGGGTGGGATATCCCCTCAGAATACTTTTGTAATGACTATTCGGTATCTCTTTTTTTCATTAAACTTACCACAAATTAAGGAAAATTTTCACAATGCATGAAATCCCTTGAATTAATCATCTTGTTAATTAAATTAAATAATGATTAACATAGAAAAGATACCTAAAGCGAACTCTTTTGAGTTTATTGGTTCCATCTGGTGAAGAGGAAATTGTTACATACACACCAGGCATATATGTTTCAACCCGATCATCCTCAACTGGATCAACGACATTACTGCCTCTATCATATGTTGGATTGCTAGCATCGGACCGATTATTCTCCCCTTCTTGTGAAGGAACTGGTATGCTAACATTCCCTCTAATAGTTGTTCTTTCATTAATTTCTTTACTTTCACTTGTCCCTGAGCGTCCAAGTGAAAACAACGACCATACATTCTTGATGCCCATCCTTCCCTGGCTAGAGGTAGTGCTTCTTTCTTGATATGCCAATGCTCGATCAAGACTGCCTAAAACCTCAGTCATAGTTGGTCGCTGATTTGGATGACTAATCAAACATCGAGCTGCAATACACGAGAATTCCTTCAAAGAACTCTTTGAAATGTGGTCCCTTAAACTAGGACGAACAATGTGACTGAGTTTTCCTTGTTTGATCAGGTCTTGAGCCCATATTGCTAAACCTTCATCAAGACTCTCGTCCAAAGCCGGCCTTCCAGATAACACCTCAATCAATACAACCCCAAAGGCATAAACATCGGATTTTCTTGTCAGTCTGCCGGTGTAGAAATAATTTGGATCCATATACCCAAAGGTGCCTTTAACTGCGGTGCTAACATGTGTACGTGTCTGATTTATCGGCCCTATTTTAGCCAATCCGAAGTCTGCAATCTTGGCAGCGTAATTCTCATCCAACAAAATGTTGGAGCTTTTCACATCACGATGTATGATTCCATCTTGTGTGCTAGTACCAGTGTGCAGGTAGTCCAGACCACGTGCAGCTCCAATGCATATCTTGAGCCATTGAGACCAAGTCAAAAGTGTAGCTTTCTTGTGAAGATGATCATAAAGGGTTCCGTTATGAACGTACTCATAAACAAGGGCCATCTCTTTCTCCTCATTGCAATAACCGATCAAAGACACTAGGTTACAATGGCGCACCCTTGAAAGCATCTCGACTTCAACCCAGAACTCAGGCGCTCCTTGATCGGCCATGAAATGCATTCGCTTAATGGCGTAGGTATTTGTTAGGCTATCAAATATCTTTCCTTTGTATACCTTACCAAACCCACCCTCACCAATGCACCATTTCTCATCAAAGTTATCCGTTGCGGAACTGAGTTCAGACATTGAAAAGCAACCCGGTGAGGATGCAGTCTTCTCATCTTTGGTAGTTTCAGTTAACATCATTTTGTCACAAATATGAATACAACTGTCCGGAATTATTATATATTCAAAGCTTGTTGTTCACTTTAGATCTTTCCTAAAAATACACAATCCAAAGGACTTAAATTAGTTCTAGCGTCCGTTCGCACGACTGATCTAACAATTTAATGCTGTTCGATACATGTATTCATAAACCTAGATCGAAACTAAACTATGGCATGAAACTAATCTATGAACACTCTTTGACATTTATCATTCAAACAATTACAATAAAATAAAGTGAAGGTAGTGAAAACAAACGAAGCTAAGAGTGAATAGTTTGGCGAATGCTTCGTGTGAGAGATTAATTAAATAATCAGCAAAATAGTAATACATAATTATGGAAAAACTTACAGAGTCGTAGCTTATTATCAAAAGACAGATAACTTGAAGACAAAAGCAGACTTCATAATTGACTTCACCTTCACATCTCATGGTGGGTGAGTTACAATAGCTATCCTGCGACTATCATTCATATTACACTTTACACCCTTTCAAGAAAGTTAAACCATTCCATGAAGATTAGGTTGTTTTAGTGCAACATTTTAAGCTCTATGCGTGTAAACGAATAGGAACAAGTTCATCTTTACTTTAAATTAGGTAAGCAAACCCGTAAAGTTGCGGCAACGAAGCTATGCGAATTTGGTCGATATCGATTATATTTATTATGGCACTGGCACTAAATGCAAAAGAATAAATATATCTGGAAACACTATAACGGTATTGGTACACACACAACTTGTGATCAAAGCGATACAAATTTGTGTTGTATCAGTTAGGTTGTTTACGATAACGACACTAAATTAAAAAAAAACTAAATTAGTTAACGCCAAGAATAGTGATAACATTTGTACAACTTATGATAAGAAAAAAGAACATATTGAAAACAACGTTTATTCCGTTAGTAAACTCATGCGTTGCATTGGCGAGTAGACACAAATTCTGCTAGTATAAGTTATGTTCATTTCCGTGCGGTGGCCAAAGTAACATAATACGAAAAGCTAATAGTGACACATAAATAGCTTATACATTAACATACTTAGAATTACGTTTATTTGCCACCGGTAAAACTCGGGCTTTGCGACGACGATAGATAGTAAAACTAAACTCAAAAAGTATATGAAGAGGTATGTACCCGCCTTAACATCGAGCGGGGCGGGTCAACCCACAAGATATAGACAAGAGGCTTGAAATCAAGATATCATGAAGGCACAAAGCCAAAACCTATGCGCACGGCGCATATCATATATGCTCACGCATCACATATGCTCACGCATATCACATCTGCTCACGCATATCGCATGCTCACGCATCATA
Source organism: Bidens hawaiensis (assembly GCF_021521415.1). Classification (NCBI taxonomy): domain Eukaryota; kingdom Viridiplantae; phylum Streptophyta; class Magnoliopsida; order Asterales; family Asteraceae; genus Bidens; species Bidens hawaiensis. Next base: position 90,284 of record NW_027496921.1, on the reverse strand, counting down.
TATGCTCACGCATATCACATCTGCGCGTGGCGCATATTACATATGCTTGCGCATATCACTTCTGCGCATGAAACATCTGCGCGTGAGAATAAAGAGAAGACTTCGCGCATCCTCAGGATAGGCGCATATCACACGTGCACATAATCAACCTCGTCCTTATCCAAATCAGGATAAGGACAACCTTGATTGTGCTCATCAGCGACCTTCCAGAAGGTATCCTTTAAGGAATAAGAATATGCTGATGTTGACAGCTGCCAATGAAAGATGGACAACTCAGCAAAACCCATGTGCTACCACGTGATTGCACATGGGTCAGGTGAAATACCTAGGTCAGAGAATAATCAATGAAAAAGCACCAGGTCCTAAGGACACGTGGCGCAAAGCAACAGGAGGAGGCCAAAAAGGCCCTAATGGGATCTGAGCCCAATCATTGGAAACCCTAACACTATAAATACCACACCACCTCCACAAGGGGAGGTAAGCAAGAAAATACATTCTTTGATTTGGGTTAGGTCAGAGAATGTCAGAAACATTCTCTGACATTTCGTTAACCTCGTACCTGCTGCCTTTCCGGCGCCGTCACCGCCGGAAAACCGGGCAGTGGCCGGAAAAGCGTATTTCTGCACCGTTTTTCGTCCCGTTCGATCCAGATATGAGCTAGGATGACCTCTAGGCTCATCTTTTGATCGGCTTATACCCGATTCCACGTGGATCTCGTGACTTTAACGGTTTAAGGGTGTCGGCTCGTTGTTCTGCGACTAAATCTAACGGGTTTGAGTTCATACAATATCATACTATCACTACCTTGGATCGGTGCTCGAGTTACCCTTGGGTTCGGCTAGAGAGAAAAAAGAGAAACTAGAGAGAGAGCTTAAGTGTGTGTTTTGGGTGGTGTATGGAATATGTGAAATGAATGAATTAATGAGAATTTATGGTTTATATATTATGGATCATGGGCTTAAGCCCATGGTCTTTTCTTTTTTCTTTTTTTTTTACCCAAGTCCATAACTCATATCCATTTAACCCAACAGAAGCCCGACTCACAGTAACTCACAACTTATTTTATTAACTGAAACGAGAAAACGGGATGTTATAGACGATCATTTGTGTGTTGGAGAGATTTGTTATATTATACATATTTGTGCTTTTCTTTATAGTCTTGATTTCCATGCTCCACCATGGCCAAAAAGGTTTTGGAGAGTCGATTAAGGTTACAGCAACGATGGTGAACCAGTTTCTTAGTTTGTAGTCGTTAGTCACCCCATTCACAGGTAATTTCAAAACCATTTTCACTTACATTTGTTTAGATATATTAATTGAACTTAGTTTAAAGTTTTGGTGCAGATGATTTATTTTATACACCTGCTTCTCAAAGATAATTGTTTACTTTAATTAATCGTTTAAAAGGATTTGACGAGGAGCTCTAGCTTTTCTCTAGATTGGTATGCAATCAGTTCAGCTTTTATGTTTTATTCTTGTTTCTTCATTATGTTCTCAGCCTTTGTCTTGTGGTAGTTTTTGTATGTCTGAAACTAAAGTTTCTTGCTTTATTAATCTAAATTTTTATAATTCAAATCTAAATATGGTGATATGTTTGAGGAATAATGTAATTGACATATTTTGCGTTCTCTTTTGTTCTTGTTAAGAATGATGCTTTCAATCGTTTCTAAAAACTTCTTGTTAGATTATTGTTTTCATTTACTTTTCACATCTTGCACTTTATTTCTCACCTCTTACCTTGTTCATGAGTTTTCACTAAATTAAAATTTTCTTCTATTAGCCTCTCTCAATCAATCAATTAGTTATTCCATTTCATATGATGGGCATGCTAGTATTTTTGTATCACTGTGATTTTGATAATGCTTCTTTAATGTAGATTAATTTTGTATCACTGTGATTTTCATAATGTTTCTTTAGTGTTAAACATCCATCTTATAAATGCTTATAGGTTGATGGGAGTGCTTAGCTGGGTATCACATCTTTTTAGGTTGATGGTTACACCACGAGACTACAATAAAAGAAAAAACAAAGGATTGCTGTGAAAATTTTTACTCTTTGAATATGCAGCTAAATCTAATTTTTCGTTGGATGAGATCTCTTCAATGAAATCCTGAACCAAATGTCGGTGGCTTGATTTTTGTTATCATGTTTTTATACATGTAACTAAATTATCGTGTAATGCTGGTTTGATGGGAATATGAATGATTGCAGTTAGTTTTTTTTGTTCAATTTTTGTGCATTTGCACTTTTATAAATCAAATATGGTTTGTGTGGATGCTTAATTATCTTTCTTTGCACTCAAACTTGTGTTAGGGCTGATGGTGTATTTTCCAAACTTTCTATACTCTAAATACGATTCTTTTGCAAATCTAGCGTTTCATTCTCAGAATTTTGGCAACAATCGATTTATAGGTCAACTGCCGCTGATTACAGGCATCCAACGGGTCATAGTTCATTAACCGCTGAACTTATATCAGGGGCACTTTGGGGTTAAAACTGCAAAATGGCAGAATTTAAATATGAAATATATCAAAACCAGATTGGGTGATTCAGTTTGCAGCAAAATAGTATAACATATACGTTGGTCCAGATTTTACACGAGTACGACGTGAAGGGTAGGCAGGTTTAACGGGTATAACTTATTTACCGAGCTGCAAACTTACATGGCTGCAATTTATCTGGTAAAACCTATGATATAGAAACGTTTACGATCCAAGAGATTGATAAGACTTTTAACTTTTGTTAGTTGTATAATTTCAACCTTTAACAGTCCTCTTGTGCATGAATGTTGATGACCTTGATAGTGGTTAATTTGTTCTTAAAGTATACTTATATTTTCGATAATAATTCATTTTAGCTAAGTGATTAAAAATTTTGGGGGAAACACTTGAATTAATGCAATACATCATGTATTAGGCTTGTAAATGAATCAAACGAAAACAAATAAGGGCATATTCATTTTGGTTCATGTTCGTTCATTAAGAAAATGAACATGTTTGCGTTCGTTAATTTGTGTTTGTTCAAAACCTAAATTGACATAATTGAGGCAAATATAAACTAGCACAAACGAGCATAAGTTAGCATTAATGAGCGCAAATAAAAAGTTCTAATACATCACAATTCATCTAAAAAACACATCTATATTAGTGGTTTAAACTTACATGATTTGTTCATAATATCATCACGAGTCTACAAAATTACATCAAAACAATCCCCTTTTGAGTTTATATTTATATAAATATAACTATTTATTTATTTATTAAAATTAAATGAACATAAACAAATAAACATAAACGGATGTTTACGAACATAAATGAAAGAACAAAAAGTGTGTCCATATTTGTTTGTTTAGTTAAGTGAAACAAAAATTTTGTGCATGGCCGTTCATTTAATTAAATTAACGAACATCCTGCTGAATAGTTCATGAACGTTCGGTTCATTTACATGTCTATTTATATTATTATCAAATCATGTATAAATTCATTACGACTATCATTGTCATTTCAGTGGATGATATGCAATTTGAAGCTCCCCTCAAAATTGTGATGTAACCAGATCCCACTTTGAGGGCAAAGAACCATCTTGTTGTTATATTTGATGATAACTTAAAGAAGTTAGTAGACGAGATGTTTGATGTAATGTACAAGTTCTCTTTTATGTGTATCTGTAGTGTTGTATTTTCTCATGGTTTATGTGCGGGACTGTTAACTATCAGTTGTTGATTGCATAGCAAACTAAAGTTTGTTAAAGTGTCAATCCAGTTACAAATATGTTCAGTAGTTATTGGAATTTTAAGTGTGTTTTTGTATGTTGTGGACTTCGTAATGTTGACAATTTGTGGAAGGTTATTGCAATTTGAAATGCATATTTTTATTGCTGGAGAAGTGCAATTCAAATAATGTCAAGATTTACATTATTGTGTAGTGGCTTTAACATATCAGCAATGTTAAAGTGCCACGTATGCGTTAGGCCTTTACAAAAATCACAATTTAACAATGGTGTAGTGGTTTTAACTAATAAGTTAAATTAAATAAAAAATTTAATATGCATGTATGTTATTGGTGGAAGGTGAGGTGGCATGCTAATGACGCTCCTAAATATCTTAAGTACACATAACTTAACTAGCTTTTCAACCCGTGTATTACACGGGATTTTCAAATTGATAAAAATTAATAAAGTTTGTTATTTGAAATAAAGACACAAAATTAAATGAAAAAAATAAATGAATTATATAGTACAAACAATAATAAGTATAGAATCTTAATTTTACAAATTAGAGAAAATCTTTTTATATACAACATTTGTTGTTTTATCACAAGTACGCACTATTTAGTATTATTAGGACTATAAACATAATCAACATTTTTTATTTTATGTTTTTTATTTTGTATCTTTTTTTTTTGTTTCAAATAATTAATTTTATTAATTTAAACATTGACAAATCTCATGTATGACACGCGTTCTAGAGCTAGCTGAAATGAACAAATGATAAAATAAATTTATTTAGGTTTACATTCATAGTCTAATTTTCCTCATAATTTTCTAAGTTATAACCCTTTTGACAAAATGGTGTTACCCATGACCCATGTATAGCTAGAATAAATGAGGGTGAGATATTAGAAAATTAGGAAATAAAATTAGGCTAGGATTAAATATGGTTAGGACACCTAATCATCATTATTTTTGTTTATTAGAAGAGTAAGATAAGATATCTATATTTATGCTATATATAAACCAAATAACAAGGATCTATTAAAATTAAAGAGGTACAAGATTTATTGTTTTAGGTACAAGTCATAATGCATATGATTTTGAAAATTTATGGATAAAATGTTCTTTAATTCACCAATGTTCACCATAAACTTTCATTTACAAAAAATAGATAGAACATTTGTCCTTCAACTTCACTTTAATTTGAGTATCGTATTGCTATACTTTTTAGTTTTAAAAAAATTAACATGTTAACTGATTACCGGTTAGAAAAACTGGCAACATGCCAAGTCGGGCGAAATCGTGGTCATGTGTAAAGCTATATTAGGGTCAGAACGAGTCGAAAAAAAGGGTTAATTTGGTTCGAGTCAGGGTTGGTTTGGGTTTGATTCGAAAGGAGTCAAGTTAGAACACGTTTCAGGTTACGGGTGTCGGTTCATAACGGATTCGGGTCAAAACAGGTTGGTTTAAAAAAATGATTTTATGTGAAATTACTGTATATTTCAGCTTTATTTCTTGATTATTACCATTGATCATGCATATGCCATTGTTTACATGCATCAGGGCTGATAAACACGTGCCCAACACCACGTAACGCGCGCAACTTAATCTTGGTATGTGCTCAACCCGGCGCCACGCACGGTTTTGGTTAAGTATGTTATATGTGTTTAATCTTTGGTTACACGCGTACTGGCTTTGCATGGGTTACACATCCAACTTCGGGTTATGTGTGCACCATCATCAAGTGAGGCATGTATCGACACTTATAATGCGTTCAATGTCATTACGCACGCTCCCGCCACATCATGCAGGCACCCATGCTTTCACCAAACACGATGAAACCCACGCACAAAATGAACATCCAACAAACCATACGCACATGCGGCATGCCTACTCGCATTGATGACCAGTTATACAACACACAAAACAATACATACTAATACGAGGGGATAATTTTTGCGGACCCGCGGCAACGCGTGAGCACTTGTGCTAGTTAAAACTAAAGAGTCGAATGATTATTTTTATTCTATAGTATAGGGTAGAAACAATGGGTTTATATATATATATCCGGGAAACTTACACTTACAGGGGGTGTATATGAAAAATAAAAATAAGCATTTCATTTCAGCAATAAATAAAGCTTACCTTATCCTCCATTGAAGAACACAACACTATCAGCAGCAGCAGCAGCAGCAAACGGCGATGGCGTACGCAACAGCATCATCGTCTTCAATTCTCGCATCACAGTACAACAACAACAGGTCTCCACTTCTCTTCAGCTTCTCAACAATTGGAGCTCGAACGCACAAAAAAAACTTTCAAATTCGTTGCCAAGTAATTCAAAAGAGAAACCTTGCGCCTGTTGAGCAGCGCTGGATGTTCACCGATTCAGATTTCACAGGACCGGTATCTATTTCTTTGTTGTTGTTGAGTCAAATTGAAAATATTAACATTCATTTTAGGTTATGTTAATTGGGTAAACATTGAAAATTGGGGGTGGACTTTTGGACTGTTGGAGATAAGGCCTAATTCTCTTAAATCAACACTTGATTCTATGAGACCCTAATCGGCATCGCTAGTCAGTACGTTTAATCGCTATTTGGTCAAACTTTGTCAATACTGAAAAATATTATATATAAAATTTGGTATATATATATATATATATATGTATGTATATTTGAAAATTACATATAATTTCCAATCCAATTAATCAGTATTAATCGCTAGTCTCTACCCCACCTCCCGACTAGCGCATATCAGTTTCTACTACACTGTAAGGAAACTGCTGCAAGTAATTCCTAAAATGTGTATACCATTTTCAGTAAGTTTATTGCAGTTGAGTTTATTATTTTCAGTAAGATAATAAACATTTTTGTTTTCAGGATGTATGGAACAATACATGGTACCCTAAAGCCGAAGATCATGTGAACACAGAAAAGACATGGTACGTGGTTGATACAACCGATAAGATTCTCGGAAGGCTGGCATCAACTATAGCCATTCACATACGTGGCAAGAATCTTGCTACCTATACTCCCAGTGTAGATATGGGAGCTTTTGTAATTGTGGTATGTTAGAACTCACATCTACTGTATTACGTTTTGGAATAGTTATGCAAAATAGTAACATTGTTTTACTATTGTTTTTGGAGAATGCATGCTAGTTAGACTAATGTTATGATGTTGGTTAATGTAGGTAAATGCTGATAAAGTTGCAGTCTCGGGCAAAAAGAGAACCCAAAAACTGTACAGGAGGCACTCGTGCAGACCGGGTGGGATGAAAGTTGAAACCTTTGATCAGCTTCAACAAAGGATTCCAGAAAGGATCATTGAGCATGCGGTTCGTGGGATGCTTCCAAAGGGAAGGGGTGAGACTTCACATTTTTTAACACACACACACACACATACAAGGAGAGGCTCAGTAAAAAAGATCAAGTTATTGCGAGAACAAACATCGTTCAATTTTTTTCCATCAACAATTCATATTTTTAAAACTTTATTTCTTATCTACAAGTGTCTATGTTTAAGTGCATAAAAACCATTAAACTAATTTGTTCAGAAGTTTTCTACTTGTGTAGGTAATAGGTTAGTTGTTGAAATTATACATGCACATGATTTACACATGTGTAGGTTCTAACGTTCTATAAATAAATGAATTTTGTTTATATATTTCTTTAGAATATTAGAAGAGATGAAGAAGTGTTGTATATCAGCCATTTTCTTGTATTTTTTTTTCAAATTGAAGAAAACGAGTGATTTATTTTGTTACTTAGATTCTCGCAAAAAACTATCTTCTGTGCAGTGCCTAAATGCATATATATGCACTTCAAAATAAAATGCTACCAATATTATATTTCTTTTTAAATAATCCTTACAAATATTGATATCAATATGCAAATAACTTGTTTTGTAGCTTGGAAGAGATCTTTTTACTCACCTAAAGGTGTACACGGGTCCAGACCATCCACACCAAGCGCAAAAGCCGATCGATTTGCCTATAAGGGACAAGAGGATACAGAAACAGACCTAGTTTTTCTTTAGTTTCCTTCAATTTTAATTTCAAAATGTACGTCTAAATTGCTAAACGATAGTCCAAGCATATTCCTTCTTTCCTTTTTGTAATTCCAAGTTGTAGTAGGGATGCCAATTACTATAATGCCACTTGTTTTACGAGTTATTTACGGCCAATCTAATTCCTTATGCAACATATTGTACATTTGAACAAAAAATTGGTTACTAGTATCGACAACGCCAATGGATATAGTTCATGCCTTCATCACCATAATTATAACGGATGGCCATCTTTATTGCAAACTGCTTAGAACCCTTATATCTCATATTAGTGCATAACATTCTCAAATCTTTATGTACATCTTATAAGTAAAAAATTATATTGCGTATACTTGCGATATAAAAAAACTGAAAGAAAATATTAATTACTAATGTAAAATTGACTTCCAGATGTAAACAAATTTGAATGAAATAATCTCAAAATAAGCATAGACCACTAGTTATAAGTTACCTTGAATAAGATACTCTATCCTATCCAACATGAACATACAACATCTACTAACATTGAAAATAGGATAGGAATATAGAATTGACAACCTTGAGAAACCATCATGCCCTCCAACAATGAGGATAGAGTCACTTTCATAACTGAACTACACTACTTGCAAAAATTGTTTCAAATGAAAGTGAGTTTGATCGATCTGCATTCGTTCACCCGTCATCCAACCGGACCAGGCTCATGAATGTTATATCTTTCAAAAACTATTTTACGGTTTTCTGACCACCATGTCCCAGCTTGTTGCTCATCAAAATTCCTACGGCTGCACATCAAACACACAATATTACAAATTTAATATTCCTGTACACTTAGTTTGGGAATATAATTCCATAATGAAACCAATCTACAAATAGGGATTTGGAAATGCACACTGGGGTGGGATATCCCCTCAGAATACTTTTGTAATGACTATTCGGTATCTCTTTTTTTCATTAAACTAACCACAAATTAAGGAAAATTTTCACAATGCATGAAATCCCTTGAATTAATCATCTTGTTAATTAAATTAAATAATGATTAACATAGAAAAGATACCTAAAGCGAACTCTTTTGAGTTTATTGGTTCCATCTGGTGAAGAGGAAATTGTTACATACACACCAGGCATATATGTTTCAACCCGATCATCCTCAACTGGATCAACGACATTACTGCCTCTATCATATGTTGGATTGCTAGCATCGGACCGATTATTCTCCCCTTCTTGTGAAGGAACTGGTATGCTAACATTCCCTCTAATAGTTGTTCTTTCATTAATTTCTTTACTTTCACTTGTCCCTGAGCGTCCAAGTGAAAACAACGACCATACATTCTTGATGCCCATCCTTCCCTGGCTAGAGGTAGTGCTTCTTTCTTGATATGCCAATGCTCGATCAAGACTGCCTAAAACCTCAGTCATAGTTGGTCGCTGATTTGGATGACTAATCAAACATCGAGCTGCAATACACGAGAATTCCTTCAAAGAACTCTTTGAAATGTGGTCCCTTAAACTAGGACGAACAATGTGACTGAGTTTTCCTTGTTTGATCAGGTCTTGAGCCCATATTGCTAAACCTTCATCAAGACTCTCGTCCAAAGCCGGCCTTCCAGATAACACCTCAATCAATACAACCCCAAAGGCATAAACATCGGATTTTCTTGTCAGTCTGCCGGTGTAGAAATAATTTGGATCCATATACCCAAAGGTGCCTTTAACTGCGGTGCTAACATGTGTACGTGTCTGATTTATCGGCCCTATTTTAGCCAATCCGAAGTCTGCAATCTTGGCAGCGTAATTCTCATCCAACAAAATGTTGGAGCTTTTCACATCACGATGTATGATTCCATCTTGTGTGCTAGTACCAGTGTGCAGGTAGTCCAGACCACGTGCAGCTCCAATGCATATCTTGAGCCATTGAGAATTTGGTCGATATCGATTATATTTATTATGGCACTGGCACTAAATGCAAAAGAATAAATATATCTGGAAACACTATAACGGTATTGGTACACACACAACTTGTGATCAAAGCGATACAAATTTGTGTTGTATCAGTTAGGTTGTTTACGATAACGACACTAAATTAAAAAAAAACTAAATTAGTTAACGCCAAGAATAGTGATAGCATTTGTACAACTTATGATAAGAAAAAAGAACATATTGAAAACAACGTTTATTCCGTTAGTAAACTCATGCGTTGCATTGGCGAGTCGACACAAATTCTGCTAGTATAAGTTATGTTCATTTCCGTGCGGTGGCCAAAGTAACATAATACGAAAAGCTAATAGTGACACATAAATAGCTTATACATTAACATACTTAGAATTACGTTTATTTGCCACCGGTAAAACTCGGGCTTTGCGACGACGATAGATAGTAAAACTAAACTCAAAAAGTATATGAAGAGGTATGTACCCGCCTTAACATCGAGCGGGGCAGGTCAACCCACAAGATATAGACAAGAGGCTTGAAATCAAGATATCATGAAGGCACAAAGCCAAAACCTATGCGCACGGCGCATATCATATATGCTCACGCATCACATATGCTCACGCATATCACATCTGCGCGTGGCGCATATCGCATGCTCACGCATCATATATGCTCACGCATATCACATCTGCGCGTGGCGCATATTACATATGCTTGCGCATATCACTTCTGCGCATGAAACATCTGCGCGTGAGAATAAAGAGAAGACTTCGCGCATCCTCAGGATAGGCGCATATCACACGTGCACATAATCAACCTCGTCCTTATCCAAATCAGGATAAGGACAACCTTGATTGTGCTCATCAGCAACCTTCCAGAAGGTATCCTTTAAGGAATAAGAATATGCTGATGTTGACAGCTGCCAATGAAAGGTGGACAACTCAGCAAAACCCATGTGCTACCACGTGATTGCACATGGGTCAGGTGAAATACCTGGGTCAGAGAATAATCAATGAAAAAGCACCAGGTCCTAAGGACACGTGGCGCAAAGCAACAGGAGGAGGCCAAAAAGGCCCTAATGGGATCTGAGCCCAATCATTGGAAACCCTAACACTATAAATACCACACCACCTCCACAAGGGGAGGTAAGCAAGAAAATACATTCCAATTCCTTACTCTCAGATTATTATTATCTTCTACAATCTCTTATTCTCACACCGGAGGGTTACCCCAAAGAGGACCCCTCTGTCCCTTTCTGAGGGGTAAGTTCACGGTGCTGCTCGTTTTGTAGGTGGAAGAACTCATACTCCGGAGAACCATCGGTGAAATAGCATACTCATACCCGAGGAAAGTTGATCGTCTACCAGTGAGCCGATCCACGTTTCTTCAGTATATTTCAAGAAAAAAACAATAAAATAAACTGATCTAAACAAATAGAAAACAATAAAGTGCGAAGACATCAAAGCAACTAATAGACTCAAAAAAACCTTCATATTATAATGCAAGAAATGAGTATTGAACCCGAGCATACACAACTAACCATCACACCACTATATAACAATTGGTATATGATCCAAAACATTTTACTTAAAAGGTAGTTTAGAAATAGGGAGCAATTTGTGACACCAACATCATATATTTATCTATATATATGCAGAATTACAAATTTTGTCCTTTAAACATAACTGATTTATGGATCAAGTTCTTTAAAAAGTTTACTTTCAGACGGTGTCCTTTACATGACATGTGTATTTAATTTCCGTCCTTTTGACTAACTGTGATCTGTTAAGTAACCGTATGTGCATGACATGTGATGGATAAAATACTCATTACACTTTTACTCTTACTTAAACAATAAAATAAAATAAACTATTAATTTAAAGTGGATCCAGCATTCCATCATCTGCATCTCATTGGATTATCTTCATCTCCTTCCAACCCTGGTCACCTCTCCAGCCACCATACCACCACCACTCCGAGAACCTGCAACCACCGCTTGCAAACACTAGAAAAAACTAGTGGCTGCCAAACTTGCTTCCTTTCCCCCCTTTCTTATTTTCCGGTGGCCAAGGGAAAACCACAACCACCACCCCTTTTGATTTTCTCATATCTCATGTTGATTTGGTTGCCTGACCCTTACCCACACCCCGTTGTAGAGAAGCTTTCAAAAAGCTCAAACCCTCTAACCTAACCTCACCTCACCCACATCCTTAGCTAAATATTCCCCAAATTGGCATCAAACCTAAGGTTGATAGTTAACGGATGTTTCAGGAATTTGATCAATCAAACGACATGGTACATACATGAACCACATACTCTGGCCACCACTCACCACTACCAACGTCTTCCAACCATACGGATTTTAAGATGAATCTGAAGTTTGTGGTGGCGAGGAAGAGGAGACGAGTCATACATCGATCTTTGACGGATCTGGATGATGCAAATAACTGTTTTTCAGCAACCTTGAGTGTTTGCCGGCGAGCCAAGGTAGTTTCCTGTGGAATTGGCTGGCGATTATGGTGATGGTGACGGAGATTGATGATGCTTGTTCGACGATATTAACGGTTTAGTGGTGCTTGGCCGGTGGCGATGATGGTGGTGCTTGCCACCAATTATGATGGGTTTTTGGTGGGTTGGACATTCATCTTCTCATCTGAGTTTTGGCTAGAGAGAAAGAATGAGTTTTGCCATTCACACAGCAACCCTCCCTTTTAATTTAACTTCATATCATGTTGAGATCTGTCTCCGTCTCAATGTAGAACGTAGATTCAGGAGATACAATTTGAAAACCACCTCAACCTGTTCCCTCCATCTGAGCAGTAATTACCAACACCTAACATGATTCAGTTTATTCTCCTCAAACCTCCCTTTCTCCTTCAATCTTCATCGATACTTACTTTCAACTACTCCACGATGATTCTATGTGTATCTAGCAACCACCGTTGTGAGAACGATGCCAAATTGATTATTAACCCTGCATTTACTTGCAAAATTGTCACTGGCAGCAACGAAGCTAATCCGGAATCGTCCTCTCCTAAAGTCACATGCCGGTGTAATAGGGCCCAGAAGATCAAACATCGGTTGTTTCGACGAGTATGTGAGATTGAAGTCATCAGAGGTTGTAAGTAAGAAATGAACTGATTCGGACCATCGAATTCGACAGCCACCAAATTTCCACATCACCATGGCTGAGCATTAAGATGATTTAGACCAACTTCTAGATAGAAAGTTGGTTTTAAATTGGCTTTCATTTATTTTGTTAATATTCACTGATTGATTCAATTGGGTGTTGAATCTCAATTAGGTGCTTTGGAAAATTTCCAAACTAATCTTGCTTCTTCTTCTTCTTCTCATTTATTAGGGAAATCGTTAAGCATGTATTTAGGTTACTTTTCTATTTTTTTTATAGTTAACATTTGTTGTTTTTTCTAATAGAAGCAATCACACAGGGTCATTGGTCCTGGTTTGATTGGGTCAATCTAATTTAAAAGGTCCAGTAACGTTTAGGTCAAAGATGGTTTAGAACGAAACAAGAGCTAACCTCATTTATGAAGAAAGATGAGGTTAATTAATTAAGAAACGTAAACCCGAACACAACCCGTTAAGACGGTTCAGTTTGGTTCGGGTAAAAAATGGTTCAGATTGAAATAGGAACTCACTCACTTTGGAGGAAAGATGAGGTTAGTTAAAACACGTGAACCTGAATACAATTCTTTATTTTTGACAACTATAATGTATTATGGAGCAATACACGCATAGTTTGAGCATTCACCTAGTTTTTATTGGCTTGCTGGCAATGAAATATAAACACTTATGGCATGCCAAGTAAGAGGTTTATCATGTCATATTGAACCAGACCAACATTTTTGGAATTATAACCCGAAGGTAATCCAAAATCCCCATGTAACATCCCGATTTTTCGTTCGGTTAATATATAATAATATTTGATGTTATGAGATCGGCTTGTGTTGGGTTAGGTAATATGGGTTATGGACTTGGGTTATTAAAGGAAAGAACATGGGCTTAAGCCCATGACCATAATATAAATACTTTAATTATGTCTTAATCCATTCACTTCTATTCCATTCCATTCCATACACCACCCAAAATACACACTTAGCTCTCTCTCATCCTACTTTCTCTCTCTAGCCGAAATCACTAAGAAGAATCGATTCCCGACCCGAGGTAATGATAGTATGATATTGTAGAGATCCAAACCCCTTAGATCTAGTCGCGAAACGATGAGCTGACACCTTAAAGCGTTAAAGTCGTGAGATCCGGATGAGATCACGTATAAACTGATCGAAGGATGAGCTTAGGGATCACCCTAGCTCAGATCTGGATCGAACGGGACGAAAAACGGTGAAACGGTGGTGAAACAAGCGAGATCTCACTTCTCCGGCGAGATCCCGGTTTTCCGGCGACGACGGCGGTGGAAAGGCGGCACCGGAGGTTGAGTCACATCAGGGAATGTCTTAATTTGACATCTGACGAAATGTCAGAACCCTAACCCTAGTTCGTTACAGGAACCTAACGAACTAACCCCAGTTCGTTATGCCAATTCGTTAGGAAAGGATGACGAATTAACCGCAATTCGTTATGACCATTCGCTAAAAGGAATTAACGAATTATAAGTCGTTCATTAACGGAGGTATAACGAATGAACCCTCGTTCTTTAGAAGGTTCAATTTGTTACAGAGGGGTCATTCGTTAACCAGACCAAACGAAAGAACCAGTTCGTTATAAGGTCTAATTCGTTACAAGGACCAGTTCGTTATAATAGTCAGTTCTTTATAACGAATGAGTTCATTCGTTAAGAACCCCATTCGTTAAGGAATGGATAACGAACTAGAACTTTGGCAGAATTACGGAATGGTCCCTGGACTTTGAAAAGAATGATATAATTACATAATAGCCCTTGGACTTTGATAATATGTGAAAGATACCTTTAAAGGTTAACGAGTAACGGTTAACTAACCGGGTAAAGATTCAATGAAGTAAAACCGGCTTAGACAACTAAGTCTTCAGATGCCAGCTTCTTTATTCATCTGTCATGTGTCCCCCTTCAAGTTAGTTGTCTCATCCTACTCACTTGTATGCATACTTAAAGTTAGCTCTGCTGAGTGAGTTCTCATTTAGTCAGGCAACATACATTTATACACTCACTTTCATATACGCATCCGAAGACACATATTATATACTTTACCCGTTACCTTTCTTTCGTACATTCATACATTAGTAAATACATTCATACCATCAAACTTTCAAACTTTCATACTACATTCATAACTATCTTTACCATATCAGATATTAGTAGGGTCTGGTCTCTTTCTTTTCTATCTCAGATATTATTAGGGTCTGGTCCAAACTATCTCAGATATTAGTAGGGTCTGGTCCCTTTTTTCTATACAACCATACATACACTCCTTTACATATACATTTTGTTATATAATTTCATACATACTCGTAATAATTCACGTATCATTCATACATCTGTTATAAAACTCACATTCCCTGGAGATACATGCAATATCCGAAAATCGTTCACGTATCGACAAACATTCGTTCATAACCTCAATCACTATCACACAAATCATATAAGGGATACACTTATCACTTAGGGTAAGTGTATTAACTTATCACATTTAGTATGCACACAACCTCGAAAACATAACAAGGAAATAGGGCTAGAAACTCACCTGAACTCTGTTCCTCTCAGAGTTAATGGTAACTCCATTCTTTAACTTGGCACGGCTAACTATATAACAATTACACGTATCAATTAACTATCACTACCCATATCGAATTTCTAGTTTAATATAACCTTCAACGAACAAGGGTCCGGGGGCAGCGCCCCTGGCAGCGGGGTCTAGGGGCGGCAGCCCCTAGCAGGGACCAAGGGGAAGAGCCCCTGACTGGGATCGAATGGTCTCTGGTTATAAAGAATGATCCCTGTTAAGCCTCATTCGCTATCTCATTTGTTATGACTAATGACTTCATTCGTTATAACAAATAGTCTAATTCGTGCCTTAACGAGAAGAACGAATGAGTAACGAATGAATAAGGCCATTTCATGCTATCCTTGAGACGAATGAGAGGCTCATTCGTTACGGAAGCACGCGAATGTATCTTTAACGAATGGGTTGATTCAATAAGAATCGATAAGAACAGAAACAGTCAACCGATACCAGATTTGCAATAATCCTTCAAATCGTGATGAATTAACAAAAATTTGGTATCGTTCTGCTCGTAATCACCCACCAATAAACCCCAACCATCCAAACATCAAAACATCGTGTTTAAACAGTGTATTTAATTGATATATAGATACGGCTAAACCTTTGAGTAATTACCCCAACAGATGTTAACGAATTTCGACGAGATTTGTTGAGTTTGATTCGTTTTTACCATTTTTATATAGATCTATGAATACTAAACGAATCGAGCATAAACTAACGAGTTTCTGTTATAAACGTACCTTTAACGAATCGGTTTCACGAACTTGATCAAAGCTTGATGTCCACGTTTCTAGCACCAACAAGCTCGGGTTTTCACCTTCGGATCTTGGCTCGGGATATAGGAGGTGTTTGTGTGTTATTTGAAGGTGTAGGCTATGGTGTAGAGATGGATGGAAAATGGAATGAATTAGGGTTTAAGGGGAATTTATACCCCCTTAAGCCCATGGACCTAAGGCCCATTACCATCCCTTATTCCATATTTTAATGTCCAAAGCTCACCCTCTAATAGTTTATTTATCTAAACTGATACACGACATTATTGAATAAGCGAAGTTTCTTTTACTATATTTATCGAAAGTAGTATGTTACAAGTCTTCCCTCCTTAAAGAGGTTTCGTCCCCGAAACCTAACTATTACTTGAACAATCCTGGGTAAAACTTGCGCATCTCTTCGTTAATTTACCAAGTAGCATCTGATCCCTTACGATGCTTCCACATCAACTTCACCAATGGAATAACTTTATGACGGAGTTGTTTTTCCTTACGGTCGACGATCTCTACAGGCTACTCGATATCGTTTAATTGTTCATCAACCTCAATGTCTACTAATAGCACATGTGACGTGTCATATGATATATATATATTCTCAAGTGAGAAACATGAAAGGTAGAGTGGATTCCTTCTAACTCTTCGGGTAAACCTAGCTTGTAAGCCATTTCGACCACGTTATTGATGATCTTAAACGGTCAAATATACCTTGGACTTAAATTTCCTCTCTTCCTAAAATGGATAATTCCTTTCCAAGGCGAGACCTTGAACATCACATTGTCACCAACGTTGAACTCGATTGGTCGTCGCCGCTTATCAGCATACGATTTCTAACGGTCTTGAGCAGCTTTCATTCTCGCTTTGATCTGATCGAACCTTGACGCGGTTTCTTGCATAATTTCTAGGCTTCCAATATCTTTCTGACCAATCTCTCCCCAACATACAGGAGTTCTACAACGTCTTCTATATAACATCTCAAACGGTGGAATACCGATACTCGAATGGTAGTTGTTGTTATAGGAGAACTCTGCCAGATGCAAATGATCATCCCAACTTCCTCCAAAGTCTAAAACACAAGCACGTAGCATATCCTCCAGGGTTTGAATAATCCTTTCAGACTGCCAATCTGTTTGAGAATGATATGCCGTACTGATGTTTAGTCTTGTTCCCATAGCTTCATGGAACTTTTTTCAGAACCTTTTGAGGTAAAACGAGTATCTCTATCAGACACAATCGACAACGGTACTCCATGCTTAGCCACAACCTCTTTTATGAACACATTTGCTAACATTTCTGACAAGATAGCCTCCCGTAAAGGCAAAATGTAACGATTCCGGCAAAATCAGGTATACCCTAACCGGTATATACTATTTATGTGTTATATAAATACTGAATATATGAATTATAATGTGTTTATACGGGTATGTATGATTCACAGTACGAATTATACTCGATTATACAGTTAATCGCATTGGAAATACGATTAACCGATTAACGGTTATTGAAGCCCGAATGAATCGAGGATTACATTATATACGGGATATATGATATTTAGTGAGGTTTACGAAGTATTAAAGCTTCGGGATAAGTGAATTAAAGCACAGAAAAGAATTTCCGATTTAACGGTACGTCGGTACGTTAAACGAAACCTTTAATACCAAACCGAGCAAGAGACGATCGATCAAGCCGAAAAAGATGCACAATTATTAATAATATGATGTTTTAAGTTAATGAAAGTCATGGTTTAAGTTTTCGAAGTTTTTAAATCGGTTTTATATAAATTTCATTTTTAAGCCGAAAAACGACCGTTTTAGCTTCATTTTAAGCCGAATTAAACATTTAACCGAAAAACGAACTGAACCAGATTATCCAAAACATTATCCAGATCTCCGATATCCAATTGTGTGGCTAAAAATGGAGAGGTGGGTCCCACCCCACCTCCCTCTCACTTCCGGACGCAACAAAGGGGTGTAACCCCCTTTGCTTTATCATTTTTTTTGTAAACCCTAGCCAACATCCATCAATCTCTCTCAACTTTATGATCCAAAACCGAGAATTTTTAGCAAGAAAACAAGGTAATGATCGTGTTATGTACGTGTTTATGTTCGTTTCTTGAGTGTATTTGCAAGAAAATGAGGTTTCAAAGATGAAAACTGATTCTTGCATGATCAAGTGATGTATACGGGTTATACAAGGGATCTTGGTCCAAGAAAGGAGTTAAACGAACCAAAAACGAATTTTTACGGTTAAATCTTTGTTTTTGAACCATAACCGAAACCATGAAAGAAATGGCTTGATTGTGGGTGTAACTTGCTTGGTGTGGTGTTATTGTGCTTGTAGGTGTTGTATCTAGCTGATAGCAAAGGCTAGAAAGCGAGATCCTTGCGATTTGAAGCTAGAAACACAAGGTAGTTCGGTTTTTGTGTGATGATTAAGTTTTGGACAGATTGTGACTCGTTTAGAGTTAGGTCATGAAATTTTACAGAGGTGTTAGATATATGAAAATATGAGTTCTGTGAATATTTGGACAAAGGATGAATATTTGGTGAATTTAATGCTCGGTTTTGGCCAAAAATGGTGAAAAATAGTTAAATATCATGAAAAATTATTCTGGAAAATTCCAGATAAGCTTTTTATAACATGTATAAGTCACACACAAAATTTGAGGTCAGTTGGAGAAGTCTAAGTAGGCTTTTCGGTTAAACGAGTTCTAGGGTTTTCTAGCTCGGTTTTAGTGAAAATGGCATGTAAAATGATATTTTGGTTCTGGAAAAATTACAGGGGACTATGTGGATGGCAGGGGTCATCCAGGAAAAATTTGGGATTTTTCTAAGATCGTTTGGTATTTACGACATATTTAGTGTTTAAATGATGTTTAAAAATAGATAAATAAATTTTAAATATAAAAATCAAATATGGAAATATTTTTATAAAAATTCCCACGGTCAAAAAGTGATTTATGCAAAATTTCAAGATCCGAGATTAAACGGATAATTATTTGTGCTAAAAAAAAGATAAAAACAAACTTTTAAAGCTTAAAACGCGTAAACCGGTAAAGTTCGCCTAAGCGAGCTGACTGGTGTATAAAAACCCTAAAAATGAACTATTTTCATATAATTGAGTTAAACAAGTAAAAATATATCATCCGAAAATAATTCGGATGATTTGAGTAATTTTAACCGATTTAACAGTTTCCGGTACGCCAAAGACAGAAACGGGTCCCGCGGCCAATCGGGGCGTCTAAACCGAGCTCTAAATTCACAACTTTACTTAAATTATCAGTCAACAACTATTTTCGGGTCGTGTGTGACCAAACTCATTTTTGAAACGTAAAAACGGATAACCGTGCTAGGCACGCAAAACGGAAAAACGACTAGTAGTAATTTTGACTAATGAACTCTAAACGATATCACGATCTGAGTCCCGAGAAGTGTTTCTGGGTTAACATTGCCCCCAGAACGGGTACAGTACTGGGTTAACAGTATCCCCAGATGTACCGGTTAACACGATTAAAATTATATAAATAGTGAATGTATAGTAACGAATTTAGGGATCGTATTACATATCCGGATTAATAGCTCACGTACTGAGTTACTGCTTGCGATAAGGTGAGTTTCACGAGCCCCTTTTTCTGAATTGTTTTTTTTTTAAATATTTTCCCGGGGCGGAAAGCATGTTATTATTGAAATGTTTAAGTACATATTGAACACATGGAATTGCGTGTATTTATAAATATTTGATTGTACGGGAATCGTATGGAATGGGTACAGTACTGGGTTAACAGTGCCCCCAGATGTCCCTAGAAGTGTTTCTGGGTTAACATTGCCCCCGGAATGGGTACTGTACTGGGTTAACAGTGTCCCCAGAGGTCCCTAGAAGTGTTTCCGGGTTAACATTGCCCCCGGAATGGGTACTGTACTGGGTTAACAGTGTCCCCAGATGTCCGTAGAAGTATAATTACATTGCTAATATATGATTATTATAATGATTTATCACAGTTGTTTAAATTAGTGAAACTCACCAACTATTCGTAGTTGACCCGTTTTCTTTACATGCTTTCTATGTACTCCCAAACTGGAATAAGTGCTACATGCTTGATGATGCGTGCTTTTGTTGAAGCTTAGTGATCATTTTGTATTAAATATGTTAATGTACTATTGGTAAAACTTATGTGCTGTCGCCTAGATGATAACTAAATTCGGAACAATGTAATATGATATGAATTAATGTAGTGGTGTTTTCTTTATAAGCAATGCTGTTGATATCAGACGTGTCTGTTGCATCCCGTTTACGTTTCCGCTGCGGTTACGGGGTGTTACAGAACCTGGTATCAGAGCCATTGGTTATAAAGAATTAGGATGTCTTTAAAAGATACCTAAAATATAACCAGTAGCTCAAGTATTATAGGATCTGAATATCAACTAATAGTTTATAGTGACGAGATCTGGATGAACTTGGATGGACAAGTGAGTTATTATGGTCCGGAACATAATAACAGACTTGCCCACACGAGGGAATTCAGGGGAAGTCACGGGGAACACTAATAGGTAAAACCGGCAACATATGTGTAAGTATATGATAATATTTTTATGTGGCAAAGTTGTATAAGTATGTGTATATTAATTGTGATTTACATCATGGAAGGAACTATATGTTTGCTAACTTGTGTACAGGTAAGGATGTCGAGGTCTCGAAGTTTGTCCATGGAAGAGGACCCGGAGGAGGCCAGTTCCGGGAACTCTAGGAGCTTACGCTTAGCATCCAGCACCGAGCCTACTGAGACTAGCCATAGGAGTGCTAGCTTGTCCTCCCCTGCTAGGGTTGCCAGATCCCCCACCCCACCCGCACCACAGGTCACCCCTACCCCTCCCAGACCCGGTCCCCGTCTCACGGCGCGGATCAGTGTCCCTTATGTCCCACCTACCTCTACCCCACCCAGACCTACTTACCACAGGGGCGAGTCCTCCCGCCTCCAGCCTGAGCCTGTGCCTCCACCCGTGTGGGGTACCCCCAGGCTGGAGAGGGATGAGCGTCCCTCCTCCGAGGCTGCATGGCTTCGAGTGCTCCACGAGCAGGTGGTTGATCACACCGTCGCCTTGACGGTGGGGATTCAAAGGAGGAATCACTTGGCGGACTGCGTACTGGACAGCCAGTACGCGATTGGCCAGCTGAGGAGGGAGGGTGCATACTCCCAGTGGATGATTGACCGGATGGAGACACGGATCCGGGGTTTGATGGCGGTGTTAGTAGTGATGGTGGCAGTGATGGTGTGGTTGGTATACCACCATGTTTAGATCATGTTAGGGTGGTAGTAGTCAGGGTCCGCTTTTTGATACTCTGTGTAAGCTGTTAGTGGCGATGCTAACATAGAGTGAATCTTGGGTAGTTATAGTACAGCCACTAGCCCATAGGGGGTCTCTTTTTTTGTTTGGGAATATCATTGTAGATACTTTTGGTGTATCATTCAAGCACTGACCCATAGCGGGTTATGTCGAAATGATGCCGATGTAGGACCGATGTATGAAAACTTGATCTATGGGCTGATGTTTATGAAATGTGTACTGATGCTTATGTAATATGTACTAATGTTTATTAATGAATGGAATATGTGTTGTGTATTGAGATTGGAAATTGTATTAATTATATGTATTTTCTTAATGTTGTGTAGAATGACACCAAAACGGTCAGCTCAAATGTCAGAAGTGGATGTGAGCCGTCTGATTGCTCGTCAGTTAGAGGCGGCGATACCGGATATAGTATCGCGCATCGCCGCCAGTATTAATAATACGACCAATCCAGCCCCTGCGAGCAATCAAACGACCACCAATAATGATGGGGAACAAAATGTGAACCCTCCACCGAACGGTAACACGATTCCGAGTAATGATGCACCGCCTAGGGTGGTCGTTACAGACAGTAATGGCCCTATACCTAGTAAAGAAACGAACCGCACTGAACCGACTCCTGCAACAAAGGGATGTTCAATTAAAGATTTTATGTTGTGCAAGCCCCTAGATTTTAGTGGGTCTGAGGGACCAAATGGGTTGGTTAAGTGGATTGAGAAAATAGTGTCGGTTGTGAACATCAGCAACTGCCCTGAGGATTACGTTGTTAAGTATGCTACCTGCACGTTCACGGATCATGCCTTGACATGGTGGAACACAATAGTGTAGACTCGCGGTCAGGCAGCGACAAACCGCATGACCTGGGCAGAACTCAAGGCCCTTGTGCTGGAACATTTCTGTCCGAAAAACGAACTGCAGAAGTTAGAAAACGAATTGTGGAACCTGGAGATGCAGGGGGCAGACCACTTGGGTTATACGAACCGATTTAATGAGTTGTCACGATTGGTGCCATGGTTGGTCACCCCAGAGTCAAAGAGGGTTGAGCGTTATATATGGGGACTAACTCCAGTAGTAAGGAGTATAGTCAACGCTGGGGGACACCAGACGTTTGAGGGTGCGGTGACGCAAGCTGGTATCGTCACATACGATTTCGTGAGGAGTGGGTCACTGAAAGTGGCAGGAGAGTCCGCTGGGGGAAAGCGAGGTACGTATGACAATAGGATCCATGAGAAGCAACAAAATAAACGTACTCGGCCCGCTGCCCATAACTACGCCATGACTAGTTCAGGCGGAAGGCATGAACCGCATACAAGGACGTTTCCTAGGTGTGGGAAATGCGGTTACCAGCATGGTGGCGTGTGCAAGGAGGTAGTGTGCCACCGGTGTGGCAGGGATGGGCACTACGCACCGAGATGTAGGACAAACCTGAACAATCTGAACCGACAACCGCAACCTATCCTTGCGCAGCCATTTAGAACCCAACCAGCCCACCACAAGGAAACCAAGTGATGACCACCAGCCGTGCTTGCTTTGAATGCGGCAGCACAGACCACTTCAAGAGATACTGCCCGAAGCTGAACCAGGGAGGAAATGGGAGGCAAACCATGGGTCAGGCATCGTCGTCCAATCCGGCGAGAGGCCGAGCGTTTGTGATGGGGACGAACGAAGCACGCCAGGACCCCAGCGTAGTGACAGGTACATTCCTCGTCTCTGATCATTACGCTTCTGTATTATTTGATACAGGCGCCGATAGAAGTTTTGTCTCTGTTAATTTCCTATCGATAGCAAACCTTCTGATTAGTGAAACCATAGAACCATACACCGTAGAAGTCGCTAACGGTAAAACCATGATAGTTAATCAGATAGTTCGGAATTGCCCTTTTATTCTGAACGATCAATCCTTCCTGATTGACTTATTACCGGTAGAATTAGGTAGTTTTGACGTGATAGTGGGAATGGATTGGTTAGCACGTAACAAAGTGGAAATAAACTGTGAAAAGAAAATCGGCAAGATCCGGGTGTCGGATGACGAAGAGGTGTTAGTGCAAGGAGAGAAGTCAGGCACAATGATACCATTTATATCCCACCTCAAGGTGTTAAAATATATACGCCAGGGATGCGTGGCGTATCTAGCAAGCTTGACGGCCACAGATTCTGATGAGAAACGGGTGGATGATATCCCGGTGGTACGCGAGTTTCCACAAGTTTTCCCAGAAGAACTTCCTGGATTACTGCCAACCCGACAGGTCGAATTCAGAATCGATTTATTACCTCAAGCTGGCCCTGTTGCTAAAGCACCCTACCGACTTGCACCGTCCGAGATGCAAGAATTATCCAATCAGTTGCAAGAATTGTTGGATAAAGGATTTATACATCCTAGTTATTCCCCGTGGGGTGCACCTGTATTATTCGTGAAAAAGAAGGACGGGAGCCTTAGAATGTGCATTGATTACAGGGAGTTAAACAAGTTAACAATTAAAAATAGGTACCCTCTTCCCCGAATTGATGATCCGTTTGACCAGCTGCAAGGTGCAAGCTATTTCTCAAAAATCGATCTTAGATCGGGATACCATCAGGTTAGAATTCAGGAAGAAGATATTCCAAAAACCGCATTCCGAACTCGCTACGGCCATTACGAGTTCTTAGTTATGCCTTTCGGGCTAACAAATGCGCCGGCAGTGTTCATGGACCTCATGAATCGAGTCTGTAAACCCTATCTCGACAAATTCGTCATCGTGTTTATTGACGATATTTTGATTTACTCGAAAAGTAAAGAAGAGCACGAGCAACACTTAAGAATAATTTTAGAGCTTCTGAATCAGGAGAATTTGTATGCAAAATTCTCCAAGTGTAACTTCTGGTTACAAGAAGTGCAATTCCTCGGTCACGTTGTAAACCATCAAGGAATACACGTTGATCCGAGTAAGATTGAAGCAATTAAGAATTGGCAAGCGCCTAAAACGCCAAAGGAAATCCGCCAATTCTTAGGCTTAGCTGGATATTATTTTCGATTCATAGAGAACTTTTCCAGCATCGCCCAACCTTTAACTCTCCTGACTCAAAAAGATCGAAAGTATGAATGGGGAGAAGAGCAGGAAACGGTGTTTCAAACGCTAAAGCAAAAATTGTGCCAAGCGCCGATTTTAAGTCTCCCCGATGGAGACGATGGTTTTGTCGCGTATTGTGACGCATCGCGTAGAGGGTTAGGATGCGTGTTGATGCAGTATAATAAGGTTATAGCCTATGCTTCCCGATAGTTAAAAGTACATGAGAAAAATTACACTACTCATGACTTAGAACTGGGAGCGGTTATCTTCGCACTTAAAATCTGGAGACATTATCTCTACGGTACGAAGTGCACCATCTTCACCGATCATAAAAGTTTGCAACACATATTCGATCAGAAAGAACTGAATATGAGGCAACGAAGATGGGTCGAGTTGTTAAGCGACTATGACTGTGACATCCGTTATCACCCCGGCAAGGCTAACGTCGTAGCCGATGCCTTGAGTAGGAAAGATCGGGTTAAGCCATTGCGAGTGCGAGCACTGGGGATGATAGTCCGGTCGAACCTTTCGGACCTGATTCGAGTCGCTCAACGGGAGGCGTTGAAAGAGGATCAATTGGAAAATGAGGGACTTTACGGCAATGAGAAGAATTTCGAACAGCGTGTGGACGAAATTCTTTATTTCAAAAATCGGGTTTGGATCCCGAACCTCCATGACCTTCGTGAATTAATCATGGACGAAGCGCATAGATCGAAATATTCCATACATCCGGGATCGGATAAGATGTACAAGGATGTGAAGGAGTTCTACTGGTGGCCGGGTATGAAAAAGGACATAGCAACGTATGTCGGTAAATGTACGACTTGTGCGAAAGTTAAGGCGGAACACCAGAAACCCTCGGGAATGTTACAACAACCGGAAATTCCCGAATGGAAGTGGGAGCAAATCACGATGGATTTTGTGACACATCTTCCTAAGACGTCCCGAGGACATGATGCAATTTGGGTAATCGTGGATCGATTAACCAAATCGGCACATTTTATCCCGATTAGAAATAATTATAACACTGAGAGACTTGCGCAGATTTATATAAATGAAATTGTGTCCCGTCATGGGATACCCATCTCAATCATCTCCGATCGGGATAGCCATTTCACCTCCAATCTTTGGCAAGCTGTGCAAGAAGCGCTGGGAACGCGCATTGATCTAAGCACAGCTTACCACCCACAGACCGATGGTCAGTCTGAAAGGACCATCCAAACCCTGGAGGATTTGCTTCGTGCATGCGTACTGGATTTTAAGGGAAATTGGGATCAACATCTCCCACTTGTTGAATTTTCCTATAATAACAGTTACCATAGCAGTATAAAGGCAGCGCCTTACGAAGCATTGTATGGTCGGAAGTGCCGATCACCACTCTGCTGGACTGAAGTGGGCGACACTCAGGTTATTAGATCAGACCTGGTCCAGGAAACGACCAGCAAAATCCTTGAAATTAGGAACAATCTGAAGGCCGCACGGGATCGGCAGAAGAGTTATGCCGATACCCGTAGAAAACCGTTGTCATTTGAGAAAGGTGATAAAGTGTATTTGAAAGTATCACCTTGGAAGGGTGTAGTCAGATTTGGAAAGGCGGGGAAGTTAGCCCCGAGATATATCGGACCATTCAATATTACTGCAAAAATCGGTCCCGTAGCATACCGATTAGAGCTACCCGATGAACTGAGTGCAGTTCACAACGTGTTTCACGTATCGAACTTGAAAAGATGTCTGGCGGATGAGACATCGGTGTTACCTTTAGAGGGTCCAAATAAGTGATAAGCTCAATTTGGTAGAGGAACCCATAGAAATAGTAGACGGGAAAATCAAGCAACTTAGACACAATAAGATTTCGTTGGTCAAAGTTAGATGGAATTCGCAACGAGGCCCAGAATATACATGGGAACGAAAGATCGAATTCCGGAAGAAATACCCCCATCTATTTCCTCAAAAGGAAGTAGTCGACGCGTAAAAATTTCGAGGACGAAATTTCTTTTACGGGGGGGGGGGGGGGAGAATGTAACGATTCCGGCAAAATCAGGTATACCCTAACCGGTATATACTATTTATGTGTTATATAAATACTGAATATATGAATTATAATGTGTTTATACGGGTATGTATGATTCACAGTACGAATTATACTCGATTATACAGTTAATCGCATTGGAAATACGATTAACCGATTAACGGTTATTGAAGCCCGAATGAATCGAGGATTACATTATAGACGGGATATATGATATTTAGTGAGGTTTACGAAGTATTAAAGCTTCGGGATAAGTGAATTAAAGCACAGAAAAGAATTTCCGATTTAACGGTACGTCGGTACGTTAAACGAAACCTTTAATACCAAACTGAGCAAGAGACGATCGATCAAGTCAAAAAAGATGCACAATTATTAATAATATGATGTTTTAAGTTAATGAAAGTCATGGTTTAAGTTTTCGAAGTTTTTAAATCGGTTTTATATAAATTTCATTTTTAAGCCGAAAAACGACCGTTTTAGCTTCATTTTAAGCCGAATTAAACATTTAACCGAAAAACGAACTGAACCAGATTATTCAAAACATTATCCAGATCTCCGATATCCAATTGTGTGGCTAAAAATGGAGAGGTGGGTCCCACCCCACCTCCCTCTCACTTCCGGACGCAACAAAGGGGTGTAACCCCCTTTGCTTTATCATTTTTTTTGTAAACCCTAGCCAACATCCATCAATCTCTCTCAACTTTATGATCCAAAACCGAGAATTTTTAGCAAGAAAACAAGGTAATGATCGTGTTATGTACGTGTTTATGTTCGTTTCTTGAGTGTATTTGCAAGAAAATGAGGTTTCAAAGATGAAAACCGATTCTTGCATGATCAAGGGATGTATACGGGTTATACAAGGGATCTTGGTCCAAGAAAGGAGTTAAACGAACCAAAAAGAATTTTTACGGTTAAATCTTTGTTTTTGAACCATAACCGAAACCATGAAAGAAATGGCTTGATTGTGGGTGTAACTTGCTTGGTGTGGTGTTATTGTGCTTGTAGGTGTTGTATCTAGTTGATAGCAATGGCTAGAAAGCGAGATCCTTGCGATTTGAAGCTAGAAACACAAGGTAGTTCGGTTTTTGTGTGATGATTAAGTTTTGGACAGATTGTGACTCGTTTAGAGTTAGGTCATGAAATTTTACAGAGGTGTTAGATATATGAAAATATGAGTTCTGTGAATTTTTGGTAATTTTTGGACAAAGGATGAATATTTGGTGAATTTAATGCTCGGTTTTGGCCAAAAATGGTGAAAAATAGTTAAATATCATGAAAAATTATTCTGGAAAATTCCAGATAAGCTTTTTATAACATGTATAAGTCACACACAAAATTTGAGGTCAGTTGGAGAAGTCTAAGTAGGCTTTTCGGTTAAACGAGTTCTAGGGTTTTCTAGCTCGGTTTTAGTGAAAATGGCAAGTAAAATGAGATTTTGGTTCTGGAAAAATTACAGGGGACTATGTGGATGGCAGGGGTCATCCAGGAAAAATTTGGGAATTTTCTAAGATCATTTGGTATTTACGACATATTTAGTGTTTAAATGATGTTTAAAAATAGATAAATAAATTTTAAATATAAAAATCAATTATGGAAATATTTTTATAAAAATCCCCACGGTCAAAAAGTGATTTATGCAAAATTTCAAGATCCGATATTAAACGGATAATTATTTGTGCTAAAAAGAAGATAAAAACAAACTTTTAAAGCTTAAAACGCGTAAACCGGTAAAGTTCGCCTAAGCGAGCTGACTGGTGTAAAAAAACCCTAAAAATGAACTATTTTCATATAATTGAGTTAAACAAGTAAAAAATAAATCATCCGAAAATAATTCGGATGATTTGAGTAATTTTAACCGATTTAACAGTTTCCGGTACGCCAAAGACGGAAACGGGTCCCGCGGCCAATCGGGGCGTCTAAACCGAGCTCTAAATTCACAACTTTACTTAAATTATCAGTCAACAACTATTTTCGGGTCGTGTGTGACCAAACTCATTTTTGAAACGTAAAAACGGATAACCGTGCTAGGCACGCAAAACGGAAAAACGACTAGTAGTAATTTTGACTAATGAGCTCTAAACGATATCACGATCTGAGTCCCGAGAAGTGTTTCTGGGTTAACATTGCCCCCAGAACGGGTACTGTACTGGGTTAACAGTATCCCCAGATGTACCGGTTAACACGATTAAAATTATATAAATAGTGAATGTATAGTAACGAATTTAGGGATCGTATTACATATCCGGATTAATAGCTCACGTACTGAGTTACTGCTTGCGATAAGGTGAGTTTCACGAGCCCCTTTTTCTGATTTGTTTTTTTTTTAAATATTTTCCCGGGGCGGAAAGCATGTTATTATTGAAATGTTTAAGTACATATTGAACACATGGAATTGCGTGTATTTATAAATATTTAATTGTACGGGAATCGTATGGAATGGGTACAGTACTGGGTTAACAGTGCCCCAAGATGTCCCTAGAAGTGTTTCTGGGTTAACATTGCCCCCGGAATGGGTACTGTACTGGGTTAACAGTGTCCCCAGAGGTCCCTAGAAGTGTTTCCGGGTTAACATTGCCCCCGGAATGGGTACTGTACTGGGTTAACAGTGTCCCCAGATGTCCGTAGAAGTATAATTATATCGCTAATATATGATTATTATAATGATTTATCACTGTTGTTTAAATTAGTGAAACTCACCAACTATTCGTAGTTGACCCGTTTTCTTTACATGCTTTCTAGTTACTCCCAAACTGGAATAAGTGCTACATGCTTGATGATGCGTGCTTTTGTGGAATCTTAGTGATCATTTTGTATTAAATATGTTAATGTACTATAGGTAAAACTTATGTGCTGTCGCCTAGACGATAACTAAACTCGGAACAATGTAATATGATATGAATTAATGTAGTGGTGTTTTCTTTATAAGCAATGCTGTTGATATCAGACGTGTCTGTTGCATCCCGTTTACGTTTCCGCTGCGGTTACGGGGTGTTACACAAAAGGTGAGCACTTTTAGTCAAATGGTCCACAATCACCCAGATGGTATAATGATGTTTAGTTGTCTGGGGTAGCTTAGTTATGAAATCCTTGGTGATGTGTTCCCATTTCAATTCATGAATCTCCAAAGGCTGCATCTTCCAATAGGGTTTCTGGTGATTAGCTTTGACTTGCAGATAAGTTAAGCACTTACTAACATAATCCACTACATCATTCTTCATACCCGGCCACTAGTAGTCTTTCTTAAGATCATGATACATCTTGGTAGATCCTGGATGAATCGAGTATCTTGACTTATGAGCTTCATCTAAGATTCGACCTCTAAGATTTCCATGGCGTGGAATCCACATACGGTCAAACCTAGTCTTTAAACCATGAGTGTTTTCCTTCAGCTCGTCTTGTTGTCCGAAGGTTCTTTTCTTCTTCAAAAGCCCTTCATCTTCAAGTACCTCAAACTGCACCTTGATGATTTCTTCAAAGATATCTGAGTTAATGATCAACTTATACGTCTTCATTATTGCAATGGCTTCTACATTCTTACGGATTAGTGCATCGGCGACCACATTAGCCTTACCAGGATAGTATTTGATATCACAGTCGTAGTCCTTTATCAACTCCAACCATCTCCTCTTTCTCATGTTCAACTCTTTCTGCTCGAAGAAGTACTTCAAACTTTTATGATCGCTTTAAATAGTAAACTTAGTACCATATAGGTAATGTCTCCATATATTTAGAGCATGTAATACTGTTGCTAGCTCTAAGTCATGTGTCGGGTAGGTACTCTCATGGACCTTCAACTGTCTGGATGCATAAGCTATCACTTTTCCTCGTTGCATTAACATGCAACCTAACCCACGATGCAAGGCATCAATACAAACAACCAAGTCCTCGTCACCATTGGTTAGAGCAAGTATTGGAGCTCGTGCTAGTCTTTCTTTAATTCCTCAAAAGCCTCCTCTTGAAACTTACCCCAATTGAATACCACCGACTTATGGGTCATATCGGTCAATGGTGCGGCAATCCTAGAGAAGCCTTCAATGAATCTCCTATAATAGCCAGCCAACCCTAATCAGCTGCGTATATTAGTCAGGTTCTATGGAGTCTTCCAATTTTTTATCGCTTCAATCTTGGCTGGGTCCACAATAATCCCTTCAGGATTGATTACATGTCCTAGAAACTGCACTTCACGCAACCATAATGTGCACTTTGAAAACTTAGCATACAACTTCTCTTCCTTCAGTATCTCCAGTACTTCCCGTAGATGCTCGGCATGGTTAGACTCGCTCTTCGAATAAATTAGTATATCATCGATAAAAACGATAACTGACTTATCCAACATCGGCTGACATACCCTATTCATCATGTCCATAAATGTTGTTGGAGCATTCGTTAGACCAAATGGCATCATGAGGAACTCGCAGTGTCCATACCGTATCCAGAACGTTGTCTTAGGGATGCCTGCGTCTTTCACCTCCAGCTGATGATAGCCGGATCTAAGGTCTATTCTTGAGAACCAACTTGAACCTTTTAGTTGATCAAACAAATCATCAATCCATGGAAACGGATATCCGTTCTTCACCGTAAGCTTGTTTAACTCACGATAGTCTATACACATTCTCATACTTCCATCCTTCTTCTTAACAAAAAACAACGGTGCACCTTAGGGGGAAACATTCAGTCTAATAAAACCTTTATCGAGGAGTTCTTGTAGTTGGGACATCAAGTCTTTCATCTCGGACGGCTCCAGGCGGTAAGGTGCTTTCGTGACGGGTTGTGCCCCTGGTATTAAGTCTATCTGAAATTCTATCTCTCGCTGCGATGGCAACCCCGGAAGAACCTCAGGGAACACTTCTGGGTAGTCGCGCACAACAGGAACATCCTTTACTTCTTTCGTCTCGGTCGTAGCTT
The DNA here is from genome assembly GCF_021521415.1 of Bidens hawaiensis. Lineage (NCBI taxonomy): Eukaryota > Viridiplantae > Streptophyta > Magnoliopsida > Asterales > Asteraceae > Bidens > Bidens hawaiensis. The sequence goes on along the minus strand of NW_027496921.1, from coordinate 58,764 downwards.
TGACAACATACGCCAGGTAGGTACCGCACCCTCACCTCAACAAACCTTCGGCTTTTATCATCGAAATGACATTAAGCCCTGAACTTTCTTTATCACCATAAACTGTCACCGTACCACCATCTAAGGCCTGTAACCTTATTAACCTACTCTTACACACTATCTGAGCCTCAAACTCAAATAGCCAATCCATTCCCAAAACCACATCGAACCCTCCTAAGGTCATAAAATACATGTTAACAGGGAACTGATGTCCCTCTAACTCTATCTTACAATTCTTAACCATTCTCATTATCTTAACCGAAGTTTCACTAGCGGTTTCTACTGAAAAGGTTTCAGGCACGCGACAACATTTCATTTTTTTCTAACTTACTAAATGTCGTAGCTACAAAACTTCTATTGGCACCTGAATCGAACAATATAGAAGTAGTAATACCGTTTACTAGAAACGTACCTGTGACAACATCTGGGTTTTGCTTGGCCTGTTCCCGGGTCAGCATGCAGGCCCTAGTCCTTGGCCTAACTTAGTCAGCATCTTTCTTTCCATTTCCTGCAGCTTCATCAGTGCACTCCCTAGCCATATGACCCGTCTTACCACACTTGTAACATGCGGGATTTATAGTGCAATCTGGAGCATAACGCCCCACCTTCCTACACTTGTAACTGGCATTCGACCCAAGCCTGCACTCTCTACCGTGAGCTTTACCACACTTGTGAAAGACGTCCGTACCCTTACCCCACTTGCACTCACTACCGTGCATCTTATAACACGTCTTACATGACCTTTTCTCCCACACTCTCTGCTTCTTAGCCCTAGGGTTCCACAACTGACTACCGGGTCATTTTGCAGGAACAACCCATTTCTTCTCTTTCTTCTCTTCCATCACTACCTCATCCACAGCCAGATCCTCGTAAACCATCTATGCGAGTTCAACAACACAGTCGAAAGTAGCAGATTTACTTGTCTTGACCAAAGTGCGGACGTTCTGTTGTAGTCCTCTTATATAACACTTGATCCTTTTGGCTTCGGTATTCGCCATGTCAGGCACCAACCAAGACAAGCGGTTGAATTCAGTAGTGTTCTCGCGGTGTGTCATCTTACCCGCCTTCAAATTTAGAAACTTCATCTCAACCCTCTCAACCTCAGTATCAGCACATAACCTCCTCATTACTAACTCATTCAGGTCATCCCATCTCATAGCCTTAACATCTTCTCGAGTCTTTCTCTGCTCCACCGACTCCCACCAGTACATAGCTTCATTTCCGAACTATTGGGTAGCATAACTTACGGCTTGGTTGGAACGGCACTCACATATTCGGATAAACTTATCCATTGCGGTTATCCACTGGAGAGTAGCGATTACGTCTCCTAAACCAGTCAGCTTTGGCGGGTCACAACCTTTGAATGACTTGTAGTTACACCCGCCTCAGCCTCTCATTTTGTCATCAACCTTCACGGATCGTACTTCACTCGAATCACCTTCCCCATCATCAGCTTTCCTACCGACATAACCTACCCTCTCAGCGGTCCTTGCATGGCTTCTAGTAGACCTTTTAGGTTGCAAATCCTTCACCGTAGCCGCTACAGCTTGAGCAATGGCGGCCTGAACTGCAGGATCAAGTTGATACCCTTCATTGTTTCTTGGATTTCTCCCAGCTGCACTTCCTTCTTCCCTCGTTTTGGTAACTGCTTTCACAGAAAGTTCCCGGGTAATGCGTGGTCTACCACGACGTCCCGTACGACCTCCTTGACCAACAACTTTTCTATCTCCATCCATTCGTATTATATAAGGAAACACAAACGTCATCACTCAAGGAACTATTTAGTACAAGGATAGTAAGGCTAACAGGTAATAACAGTGGCCAACTATGATGAGATGATCACGTTACTTTCCGTGTCCTATACAATTCCCTTCGTGAATCTACTTGTGAAAGTTCTAAATTTAAACAGTTAGACAATCAAACAGTCCATACAGACATATACTCCTATCTCTAGCAATCAAGCTAATTTACTTACACATTCTTACATTACACGTGAAATTAATCATGTACTTTACCTTTACTTAGCTTGCTTGAGTGACACATGGCTTTCTTGAACTGGCATGTTCTTTCTTTTCTTAAGTCCCATTAACTGTTCGAGTTTAAGCATGTAGGATGCTTAAATCTCGAATTTATGATCTGATACCAACTTGTAAGGCCTGGATCCCGGTGCCCTACTTGGAGGTTGGATTTACTCATAAACACAGTTCTAAATATCAAATGTTAGTTAAAACTTTTTGAGGAATTGATAATTGTCAACCATTCATTACATAAGTCTCAAATTAAAATAATATAAAACATGTCTTTTTAATTCAAACATTAATAACTAAGTCTTCAGATGCCAGCTTCTTTATTCATCTGCCATGTGTTCCCCTTCAAGCCAGCTGTCTCATCCTACTCACCTACGTGCATACTAAAAGTCAGCTACGCTGGGTGAGTTCTAGTTAGTCAAGCAATATACATTTTTACACTCACTTTCATATACGCATCCGAAGATACATATTATATAATTTACATGTTACCTTACTTTTGTACATTCATACATTCATAAATACATTCTTTCATACCATCACACTTTCAAACTTTCATACTACATTCATAACTATCTCTACCATCTCAGATATTAGTATGGTCTGATCCCTTTCTTTTCTATCTCAGATCTAATTATGTCTGGTACCTTCTATCTCAGATATTATTAGGGTCTGGTCTCTTCTATCTCAGATATTAGTAGGGTCTGGTCCCTTCTTTCCATACAACCATACATACACTCCTTTACACGTACATTTTATTATATAATTTCATACATACTCGTAATCATTCATGTATCATTCATACATTTGTTATAAAAATCACCTTCCCTGGAGATACATGCAATATCCAAAGATCACCGACAAGCATTTGTTCATAACCTCAATCACCATCACACAAATCATATAAGGCATACACATATCACTTAGGGTAAGTGTATTAACTAATCACATTGAGTATGCACACAACCCTGAAAACATAACAAGGAAATGGGCTAGAAACTCACCTGAACTCGGTTCCTCTTAGAGTTAATGGTAACTCCTTTCTTTAACTGGGCACGGCTAACTGTATAATAGTTACATGTATCAATTAACTGTCACTACATATATCGAATTTCTAGTTTAATATAAACCTCAAAAAACGGGGGTCCGGGGGAAGCTCCCCTAGCAGCGGGGTCTAGGGGCGCAGCCCCTAGCAGGGTCCAAGGGGCAAAGCCCCTGACTGTGGTCGATTGGTCTCTAGTTATAACGAATGGTCTCTGGTTAAGCCTCATTCGCTATCTCATTCTTTATAAAGAATGACTTCATTCGTTATAACGAATAGTCTGATTCGTGCCTTAACGAGAAGAACAAACGAGTAACGAATGAATAAGGCCGTTAGTGATATCCTTGAGACGAATGGGAGGCTCATTCATTACGGAAACACGCGAATGTATCTTTAATGAATGGGTTGATTCGCTACCGGATCATAACGAATGAATGGGTAACGAATGAACAAGGTCATTTGTGACTTCTATAGGATGTGAGGGCTCATTCCTTACACATGCAACCTCATTAGTTATGATTGCTTAATGAATGACTAGCGATTCGTTCAATCATGACGAATGAGCATCGGCCCTATCCTGATCTTTGACTCTGAGGACAAAGTCAAAATCGATAAGAACAGAAACAGTCAACAAATACCAGATCTGCAATAATCCTTCAAATAGTGATGAATTAACACAAATTTGGTATCTTTCTGCTCATAATCACCTCGCCAACAAACCCCAACCATCCAAACATCTAAACATCGTGTTTAAACGGTGCATTTACTTGATATATAGCTACGACTAAACCTTTGATTAATTACCCTAACAGATTTTAACGAATTTTGACGAGATTCGTTGCGTTTGATTGTTTTTACCATTTTTATATAGATCTAGGAATACTAAACGAATCGAGCATAGACGAACGATTTTCCTTTATAAACGTACCTTTAACGAATCGGTTTCACGAACCCGATCTAAGGTTGATGCTGTTTTTTGCTTGTTACGACGTTCTAGCACCAACAAGATCGGGTTTTCACCTTCGGATCTTGATTCGGATATAAGACTTGTTTGTGTATGTTTTGAAAGTGTAGGCTATGGTGTAGAGATGGATGAAAAATGTAAAGATTTAGGGTTTAAGGGGGTATTTATACACCCTTATGTCCATGGACCTAAGGCCCATTACCAACCCTTATTTCATCTTTTAATGTCCCAAGCCCACCTTCTAATAGTTTATTTATCTGAACTGATACACGACACATTATTGAAAAAACGGATTTTTTTTACTATATTTATCGAAAGTAGGATGTTACAACAAGCCACCACCCTGATGTCGAATCAACATTGCCATATTCATACACAAGCAATCACCTTTAATCATCCTAGAATAAAGACAGTCATCACTAACTATAACCATCACCACAGTAAAAAAAAATAGATTAGTATGTGTTTTTTTATGAAAAGTTATTAATTATACAGATTAATTGTTTTTGTTCTTATAATACACATGAATAATTGGAAACAAATAAAGAATGAAGACATTAATGACGATTGGATATTTTGATTAGCTGAAACCTTTGGAATGGACGTGGATAGTAGAACTAACTGGCTAACCATTAAGCCTTTTCTTGTTTTTCATTTTCATTTTTATCTTATGGATTAATTGTAATTATTAATTATTTTATACCATACCAACGTTTATGTGGAGTGTTTTAATTCATAAATATAGTTCTTTAGTTCATCCGATCAGATAAATTTTTTTGTGTTTTAGTTCATATGTATCATGGATCATGATTATTGTGTTCTAGTTTATGTGCATTAGTCTTGGTTCTTGAATGATGGGTGTAATTTTCTATTCATGGTGATTTTGTTTATTATGTTGCCTTGTTCATTAATGTTGGTTATGATTTTCAAGCTAGTGTGTTTTAGTTTTTGGTGTTGTGTTTTAAATTTGGATTAAAAACTGTTTTCTTATATTTTGGTCATTTTGATTTAAAACACACTGTTATCTTGTGATATTTTTTATGTTGTGTTTTAAATTTGGATTAAAAAATTATAATTATAGATTGATAATGTTTCCATATATAATATAACACACTGGACGATTATGCCCCTGAAGTGTTATAAAACAAGTATAAAATAAAACACACAGCCTACAAAACACACTTTTCATCAAGACCATCGAATAACCAAATCTAACGCACCAGATTACTTTTTACACCTTTTAGACACACTCCACTTCTTATTATAACACCACCCTATATATATATATATATATATATATATATATATATATATAAAGGTTAAAATAAAAATACATAGTTTTGTAGAAAGAGTAGGAATGACACACAACTTAGAGTTATGAAACTATGTAGCATAAATCCATAATCCTAGAAAACTATTTGGTATTTTAAAAATTATCAATCTCAACCACTAGATCATAGATCCAATGGCCTAGATTTATTCTTACTTTTCCTAGAAAACTATTTCTTTATATTATAGCACACCCATATATATATATATAGGGTAAGGATCCTAAGAGAACCCTTTGCAAATTGAGAACTTTGAGAACCATTTTAGACCACTAAAAACACCTTTAAAAATATTTTAAAAAATCATAAAACAAAAAATAACAAAAAATTTAAAAAAGTAAAAAAACTATAATTCTTATATTTCATTCCGGTTTCATTAAAAAAAATAAAAAAAATAATAATAAAAATAAAAAAAAAAACGTTGTATTATACACATATGTATAAATTGATTTAATCTTTAGTTACGTAATATACACATATATACAGTATCATTTATCTTAAATTATACACATGTGTATAAAAAAATCATGTAAATGTACATATATGTATATATTATACATATGTGTATATAATTTGCTAAACCGAGTTTTTTTAATGAAACCGGGATGTTAAAATAAGAATTTTGGTTTTTTTACTTTTTTTCATTTTTGTGTTTTTTTTTATTTTTTGTTTTTTTTATTTTTGGGCTTTTTATGTTCCAAAATGGTTCTCATAGTTCTCAATTTCAAAAAAGTTCTCTCGTGATCCTAAATATATATATAGGGTAACGTTAAAATACAAAAGGATAAAAAAATGAGAAGTGTGAGAAGGATTTGTGACAACACAAAAAAACCCGTAGAAAAATAAAAACAAAACAAAATAATAAAAAAATCATAACTCAAAATATAAATAAATAACGAAAAAAATAAAAAACTAAAATGTTTCCGACATCATCCCTGTTCAAAAATAAAAAAAATAAAAAAATACAAAAAAATAAAAAATGACTAAAAGACATAATGACGAGATCAAAGACTCAGTGACGAAAATGAACAAAATATACAACTATATAAAAAAGATACAAAAGATCGCAAAATATAATACAATGCCGAACAAAATATAACACAATATAAAGAAAAAACACAATGGCAAGGAAAAAAGACACAATCAATATTAAAAATAAACACAAAACACAATGATATACAAAAATCCACAGCGACTTTTTTCACTTACCGTTATGTTTTTTTTATGAGAACGAGATAGTGGTGTAAACATATTTGTGTTTTAACATTTTCCATTTTTTTTATTAAATTTTGAGTTATGATTTTTTTTATTTATTTTTTTAAATCTTTTTAGGGGTTTATTATATATATATATATATATATATATATATATATATATATATATATATATATATATATATATATAGGGGTGAGTTATTCTACAAATGTCAACAAAAATAAGAAGTGTGAGAAGATATAAATAATTGACACATGTCAAGTAGGAACCAAAGGAAAAGGGTATAAAAGTAATATTACACATTTTCTCTCTTCACATGCAAGTCACATTTAATTCCCAAATCCTTTTTAAATGTCTATAATTTTTTCATATGATATTTTTTTAAAATAAATTCACCATAACAACAAGCGTTTTTTTATCTTTAATATGAGTATGAGTTTGTTATATAAAAATAAAATAAAAAATTACGTAATTGTGTCCTTTTTGCTTACCATTATGTCTTTTTTCGTCATTGTGTCTTTCTGTTTGTCAATGTGTTTTTTTCGCCATTGTTTCTTTCAACTGATCATTGTGTTTTTTTTAAATACTAATAATACCGTTGTGTAATAGTATGTAAATATAATGAAAAATACCAACAAATTGTCTAATACATAAAACAAAATGACGAATACATATTACATAATAACATGGAAGGTAAAACACAATAATCAATACATATAACACAATGACCCGATACGTAAGACACAATGGTAAATACATATAACACAATGACCTGAAACGTAAAACACAATGGAATCTATATATTACATAATGACTTGAACGTAATACACAATGAACATAATACTATTTTCTCCCAACTTAAGTGAATGTTGAGCACAATGACTAAAATACAATGATAAGTAGAAAGACAAATGTTGAGCATAAAGACACAATGACGAACAAAAATACACAATGATGTAATCTTTGTTTTAATTTTTATCGTCAATATGAGTACCAATTGAAAAACACAATGACCAAAATCTATAACATAATGCATAGAAAAACTCAATTAAAAAACACAATGGACAACCAAATAACACAATATAAAATAACCCACTAATTTTTTTTATTTTTATATAACAATATGATATTCATATAAAAGATAAAAAACGCTTGTTATTATGGTAAAAAAAATTCTACAAAAAATGTCATATGAAAAAATTATAGACATTTTAAAATGATGGAGAAATTGACTTGTGTCTTGTATGTGGAGAGAGAAAGTCATCATAAGTGGGTTATTACCTTCATGCCCTTATCATCAATTTTTATTCATAAATTAATCTCTACCATCCAAATTTAAGTTCAATGGATTAGATTCCTTCTCATCCTTCTCATTTTTATTGTACTGTGTATTTTAACTTTACCCTATATGTGTATTCTTGCGGGAAGTGATATTATAACGAGAAGTGCGAGAAGTGAAGGTGTAACTCAATTAATCCTAATTTCACTCCCTTTCTTATGATGTTACATACATGTATGTAGGTTGGTTGTATTTATGACCTACATACACACATTTAAACCAGCCTACACACATATACATGCGTACCTACACATATTCAAACCTACCTACACACAAACGTACCGAGCCACATTCAAACCTACATACCTACACACATACAAACATACATACACATATACAAATATACGTACCTACACACGTACATACGCACCTACACAAAAAGAAATGGTGTGAAATTAGGAATTAATGGAGTTACATTCACTTCTCGCACTTCTCGCTGTAAAAAAACTTCTTAAATGATCCAATACCTACACACACACACACACACACATATATATATATATATGATGAGTTCCATTACAAAACTATTAAATTATTTAAGAACTTGAAGGAACCTTTAAAAACTAGCATTTTTTTATAATTTTTTTGTATGTTATTGTTATTTGAGTGTAGTTTTATCATTATATATATATATATATATATGATTGCAATTTTAAAAATTAGTTTTTATACATATCTATGTTTATTTACACATATTTATATTTGTTAGTGCATAAATTCTACACATATGTAGACTTGTGATTAATATATGCAGTCAAATATTTACATATAAAATATGATAAAACTACTCTTAAATAAGGTTAATATATTAAAAAATGTTTGGTTGTTAAGAGTTCCTAATAGTTCTTAACATTTTTAGAGTTCTTAAATGATACCAAGCCTACACACACACACACACACACACACACATATATATAAACAAAACAAAAAATAAAATGGGTCGGGTTTTCGGGTTTGAAAGTTAACAAATGTTACAGAATTCACAACTTTTACAAATTTCATCCCGAAATTAAAATAAAAATAAAATTTTAAAAGAAAACAACTAGTACAACGAGTTGTTAAAAGTTTTAACAATCGTTATATATACATAATTAGGTAAAAAGAAATAACGTAGATCTTTGAACGACCCAAAAAACGCCACAAATGAGAAAGATAACAAGGTTACTTATATATAAGATGTACAAGCGGCGTATCCACCATGCCCTTATTATACTGCCTTGTCCCGTTTTTCCAAAGTCATTCAAAGTTTCAAGTTGTTTCACCCAATCGTACTTATTATGTTTTTCATGAGAGGACTTGGATAATTACGTGTCAACCCATAATTACCTTTATTATAGGATGGTCTACATAATACATCGTATTGTTTGGGTTTTAATAAAATAAAATCTTATATGAAAGTTTGGAAATCAATTACAATTAAATATAAGGATCAAGATTAACAGAAATACATAAGCGAACCCTTGAGGTCAAGGATAACACGAAACTATTAGATCAATATAATTAAATGAAATCATTGAAGTTTAAACAAAATAAACGATGTTTATTGAAGTTTTAAACGAAAATAAGCAAGATTCTTGAGTATCTTAAAAATAATAAGAATAATGGATGAAACATTAAAGTAATGAAAATCGTAATAAATATTTGAAATAATGGGGTCGAGAATAACATACTAAATAAATGTAGCATTGAGCTAACAAAATATAAACACGTAAATCAATAACGCATTGGATTCGGGAATAAAATAGGTAAACGAAACTTTAATATCAAAATAGGTTAAGTTTTTGGAGTTAATAATAACATGTTTAACAAATAAAAATTTCCAATAAATTGTGAATAAAGGCAATCATTGAGATTAACAATATAAATAATTGAAACTTCAAGATCAAAGTAATACATTGGTATCAAATTGATTAAATTTTGAGATCAAGAATAACAAAATGATTTGAATTAAACATTGTGCGGAAAGAGAACCAAACAAATATTCAAACAATTCACGTAAAAATAATTATCAACTCAGTATGTACATAAACATGTTCATAGTCCCAATTTCCATCAAACGATTAAGTTTATGGGGAAATCAGTCATAGACATCGAAATTGAGAGACCGAAAGTAAACCGATTCAATAATAAAAATATGAATGACAAACGAAAAGAGCCCAACATTCAACAAATAGCCAAACTCAGCTATAAACTTCATAAATAACCATTGAAAGAATTAGATACAGAAAATTATTTTGATTATGTCCAAATAGAATATAAATATATGTACGTGTAGAAGAAAGAAAGGAAAAAAAACAAAACTTAGGAGGCTTGTTTTATCGAAGGCGGATTTGAGGGATGAAGGCTATGGTGAGGCGGTGCCATGATTTCTTAACTGAAACTCGTTCGCATTGACGGAGGGGGAGAAAAAAATGTTTTTTGAGATTCATTTAAGTTTGTGAAAATTGATTGCAAAAACATGATGCTTTTATAAAAATAATCTTTCTGATAAAAAAATTCTTAGCTAGTGATAAATTTTGTAAGGCCCCGGTCCCAGTGACCTACATTGGACGTTGGATTTACTCATAAACACATTTCTAAATATCAGAGTTAATTAAAAATTTTCACCGAAATAGTTAAGTCAACCATTTCTTACAAACCATTAGATACTTGTCTCAAAACATCACAAATTGTCTCAACATAAAACTTAAAAAATAAAATATCACGCCTTCCTTCCTTAGATGCCAGCCATTCAATCTGTGCCATGTGTTATCCTCATGCTAGCTCTTTTAACCTATTTACCCGCGTGCATACTAAAATTCAGCTACGTTGAGTGAATTCTAGTTAATCAGGCAACATACAATACATTCATATACTACATACTTAACCTACTTTACTTTCTTTCGTACATACATAAGTACGTATCTTCATTGTTACTTTCATACTTTCGTTCTTTCATACTTTCATATTCTATCTTACTTTACATACATACGTATATGTTTTAAAGAGCCTTTCGCCCTATAACCTCACAAATATTATTAGGGTCTGCCACCCTCAAAGAGTCTTTCGCCCTATAACCTCACAAATATTAATAGGGACTGCCACCCTCCTTTCACATATATTTTTAGGGTCTGCCACCCCCTTTTCACAGATAATATTAGGATATACCACCCTCCTTTCACATATATTATTAGGGTCTACCACCATTTTACCTTCAATTCATACATACCATCCTTTTCTTTTATATTTATATACTTTCTTTCATACTCTTAATAATTTCTATATCATTCATATATCATACATACATCATACTTAACTAATCACATCGAGTATGCACATAACCCCGAAAACATAACAAGGAAATGGGCTAGAAACTCACCTAGGTTAGATTCCTTTCAGAGTTAATGGGAACTGCTTTGCTTAACTGGGTGAGGCTAACTATATAACAATTACAAGTATCAATTAAATAATCCTACCCATATCATATTTCTAGTTTAATAAAACCCTCAAAGAACGGGGGTCCAGGGGCAGCGCCCCTGGCAGCGGGGTCTAGGGGCAGCAGCCCCTAGCTGGGTCCAATGGGCAGAGCCCCTGGCTGGGGCCGAGCTGCCAGGTCAGCTTGGAAAAAAATTTATTTTATTTTTATTAACAGTCCTTTACTAAAAAAATCATCAGAAAAATTGAAGTTTGAACTAATCTAATCGAATCACAGTTCTAATAGAATGAAAATTTCAAATCGAATAAAGATTCTAATCGAATGGAAATTCTAATTGAATAGAAATTCTAATCGAATGACATATTCTAATCGAATGGCAATTCTAATCGAATGGAAATTCTAATTGAATGACCATTCGATTCGATTACTTTTCAATTTGATTCGATTACAATTCAATTACAATTCGATTCGTTTACTTTTCGATTCGATTCAATTACTTTTCTAATCGATTCGAATACTTTCTGATTTGATTACTTTTCTAATCGATCCAATTACACGCTAATTCGATTGCTTTTCTAATCGATTCGATTACTTTTCTTTTGAGTCAGTTTTTTTATGGGCTTGATTCACATATGGTTTCATTCTTATCACTTTTCAGCCTCCCTTTCGACTCGTTTTTCCCATCTTTCATAAGAAACGAGCCTTTGACTATAACGACATCATTTTCTTGCGCTAACCTGGTCCAACGTTACCCGTTTGTCCCATTTCGTACAAAACACCTCGTTTACGTTCAAGTTTACATTTTAATTACATAATAAGGCTCGATTTGCCTTAATATCAAATCTTAGGGCAAACCGACCTCAATAATATAATCTTTACATATAAAACGTACCTTGTAGGTTTGGTTTTGCTTCGGCTAAGATCCATTACGTGGATTTGGACGTTTTATCTGGTTGTATGATGAAGATCTAACACAAACCCTTCTTGGTTCGGATTCAAATGTGATTTGTGTGTTTTGAGGGTGTTTTGGAGGCTAGAAGATGGAAATGAGGGTTTTAGGGAGGTTTAAGGGAGTTTATATACCCTTAAGCCCATGGACCTAAGGCCCATCACCATCCCTTATTCCATCATTTATTGTCAAAGCCACACTCTCTTATTTTATTTAACTTAAGTAAATAATAGCACACTCTTAAGTAAACTATATTTCTTTTATTTATTATTATTGAAAGTAGGATGTTACAAATTTTGTTAAACTTTATAAAGTTTTTAATGTAAAAGGTTTCCAGTTAGGCGGCGTAAATGGTCACCATATGAAATGACTCTTGAAGAAAATAGTCTCAAAGGTGTTAAGACTTGTTTGAAGTAAAATATTATATTTCTTTTTATCTTAAGATTTCATTGAAAAATAATAATAAAAATTGTTCGAGCATTAATGTCTAATGCTAGGTCTAGTGGGATAAATGTGTCGTTTCTATTATTTTAAGGGGCTAAAATGTCATTATTAGAAAGTCTTGTAAAGTGTAGCGTATAAGCCTAGTGGCGTATAAGCTTATACGGGCGTATAAGCTTATACGCTGACCAAACATATACGGGTACACTGTAGCAGTATATTAGTCTTTCATGTTGATCATTTTTGGACGGTTGTCAATTTGAACTGATTTGTACTCAAAAGTGTTATATAAATATATCAGTGTTTATGAGTGAATATGTTGTCAATCCTTTATGATATAATTCCGCAATGTCATTTAGTATAGTAAATATAATCGTATCGATCTGAATCATTACGTTTTCACGTACATGATGCATTGCATGATCAGGATCATGAACTTTCAAGTGGTATCAGAGCATGAGGCTCATATTTTCCACTGATTACAACACAATCAGAGGTTACTTGTTGAAGATTTGAATGGTTGACATTTATCTATTCTGCGAAAAGTTTTAATTAACTCTGATAATTAGAACCATGTTTATAAGTAAATCAACGTCGAAGTAGGATACCGGGATCGGGGCCTTACAGTTACTTGTAGATATTCGGGAGAGCAATTTACCTGAAAATGGAAAGTAACTGGGGCGTTCGGTGAAATCCAAAAACATTTGAAAAATTCTTAAAATCCAAGAACATTTGAAAAATTCTTAAAAGCTAAAAACATTAAAAAATGTGAAAATTACAAAAATAATAGAAAATTGCTCCTCAAAATGAGTTTTGAAGCATAAAAGGAAGTTGATAGTACATTTATTGTCTTGTTCCAAATCCGGTAAATTGAAGAATAACAGTCTATTGCTTAATGTTCGGTGTATGGGTAGGCTTTTAAACAAACAAGGGAATAAGTGATATAAACATAAATTTCCATGTTGAAAGATGGGTTAGTATTCTAGCAAAAGTCTTGGTAATTAAGGCATAAATGTAATAGCCTGTCATACTCAAACCTTATGTTTCAGTAGATCACCAAAAATAAAGTCTTAATAAAATGTTTTAAGCGTCTGGTACATGGTCTACACTTAAATGGTGTATGGTTTTATGGCCTTCAATCCTGTTTGATGGGATGCATTAGGTTTCTGGAGCCATGAGGTCTTTATGCGATTTTCATCTGAGTATTCAAAAGAATACTTTAAATCTTGCTCAAGCGAGCGAACACCTGATAAGTCATTAAACTTGATCGCTATGTACAAATGTACAAAATTCACTACTGACTTGATCAAAAATGTTTGTCATACATTGTTCCTCCATAATGCGCGTCTTAATAACATTAAGAAACAGACCCAGGTGAAAACAATGTATGTAAGCCGACAGATGAAATCATGCATACTCATCCTTGGCAAAGGAAGCTTGGTGTGTTGCTTGATAACGGGGGTATGCCTTATTGTGGAAAGCCGTTGCAATGATTGCCAACAAGTTAAAAGTTTTTTAAATGTTTTGATCTACTGGTTCTAAGGTTTAAGTCAAGTTGGGGTGATATGGTAAAAATCAAAATAAGCCTGAATCAAGAAAAGAAACTGATCATGCTCTGATATTATGTGCTTAACTGAACCTTAATCATATCACTGATGTCTCTGAATCTTTTGTTACAAAGTTTAAGTGGACAACAATATCCATAACCGGCTTAACATCAAACATAATAAAAATGAAAACCGTGATGGAAGAATGGATTAATCAATATGATTCCTTGATCAACTCACAAAAATACGTTTAATTATGTTTGCTATCAGTTCTTAGTTTGAAATATTTTGTCTTGTTTACATCTTTTCGTTCATAAACCAAAAAGATTTTACATTTCTGATTTATTTTCGATCTTGGTAATGGTGATTCGGGTCTGGATATCTAAGAATCGGAATCGAGAGGTTTTTTTTTTGACAAAAATGATTCAAAATATGAGATTTTAATGTTTAACTGAATTGATCGCTCTCATTAATTTGAACTTGATTAATTTCAAATATGTGAAATTGGTTGTTTAAATGCAAAATATCAAAAGGATTCATCAAGGTCATTAGTTTGGACTTGATTTGGATCGTATGTGTGAAATGTGTCGGATTTTTCACTGTTTGAAAATATCAAACGTATAAGTTAGCTTATACTGGCGTATAAGTTGATTTGACTTATACGCTGTATAAGTCAATAACTTATATGGGCATTTAAAGGTTACTAAATATAAGATGTTATATGCTGAAGAATATTATTGTTCTACTTATCAGCGTATTTGAAGAGACTTACACGCTGCTCATCTGTTCCCGTATACCTTGTCCGTTCAATCCTGTAATTGATTTCTGATTTTTTGTGGTTGATTCATACACCATTAGAGATCATCAAGGTATAAGTCTGTGTTTGAATATCAGATCTGTGTGGGTTGTTAGCGATGAACATCACAAAATACTCTTGAACCTAATTAGACTTGTTACTGGTTTGAATCCATAGGGTTTTTGTTCGTATTGACTGATCGATGTTGGTCCGAATCTAATGACATAGTTTGATTAGTTTAAACATTGGTGTTATTTTCCAGATTGGTCTGACCTAGGTTTGAACGCTTAAGGTTTTGACCTTATACGGCATATAAGTCATTATGACTTATACGACGCATAAGTTTTATGACCTTATACGTTGATGTCAACCTTATACGTACTGAACTTACACGTTGATATATCTTATATGTTGAACTGAACTTATACGTACAAGATACTTATACATACTGAACTTACACGTTGATATATCTTATACGTTGGTATTGGACTTATACGTGAGCTGGACTTATACGTTGATTTGATCTTATACGCTAACATGTTATACGGATGGAATTTACACTTACGTGTTGAATCATTCTTATACGTTTGAATCATACTTACACATTAAGAACTTATACGTGTATACACTTGGATTTTATAAAATTGTTATAAAACTTACTAAAATGTTATCTAGTTTGTTTGATTGTGTATGTGCAAATGGTGAAAATTAAGGATTTGATGCTAACCATAACATCTGTGCTTTTCTTGATGGGTCTGATGACAAGATGGAACAATTTCGAGTCATATTGCCATTCTTCGAGAGGTCAAGGATCTTTAAAGCTGTCACTGTGAATACTGTGATAATCAAGGAGCTGGTTGATGAATTCTGCAGTAATACAAAGCTTGAAGAAGAATGCATAAAGTCTGTGGTAAAAAAGAAGGAAATTATTGTTTTTAAGCAAGTCTTAAGTGATGTTTTGAAACTTGGTGGCGAATCTACCGATTCTACTTCGTTGGATGAACGAATGGAGAAAGGTTGTTTTCTAAGAATGGGGTATCAGAATGAGTTGGACAGAGGGTTCTTGAAGACTGGTTTGTCAAGACCTTATAAGTTTTTAGTACACGTGATAGTACACTGTTTTGGGCATAGGAAGGGTGGATATGAAGAAATTTTGGATTACCAAATGTGCTTGATGACTTCTTTGAGCTTAAACTTGAAATATAATTTTTCTAAAGTTATATTTTAGCACACGAAGCTATATTTTGACAACAAATGGCTGATGTATCCGAGGTTTGTTCAGCTGATTACAGATAATCAATTTCCTAATATTGATAAGACTGGGGAGGTGATGAAGCTAGCTCACATGTCTGTTTATGGGTGTGTTAAGATAAAGTCTTACAGGAAAAAGGACGAGGATCAAATTCCTAAGTTCCGAGCTCTATTTGGATACTTGCTGAATCCTGATTATGTGGCTCATTCGAATAATCAGTGGAGAACGGATGATAGTGATTCTAAACAGGGAGAATGAGAATGTGAGAATGCAGGGTTATGTTTCTTTGGGTGGAAAATGGTTTGTAAAAGCTGAGGATGCTGAAGCTGAAGGTTCTCAAAAGATTAAGAAAAAACGTAAGCATGTTGTTAAAACTGAGGTTGTTACACCTCCTGCTCCTATTCCAGCTCAACAAGAACCAGTTGTTGATAAACCTATTGATCATGAAGAAACAGAGTCTGATAATGAAGTCCCTAAAAATCTATTAGCTGATCCTCGAGCTATGCATGAGTTTTTTCATGAGCGTAGAACAAAGAAAAAGTTTGATGATGACGATGAAACATATGTTCCTGAAACAAGTCAACCAAAGCTGAAAAGACGTGTCAATCATATGGTGAAAAGGTCTGTAATTAATAAATGTTTGGTTGATGAGCCTGATGATGAAGTTGTTCAAGGAACTTGTGTTAATAAAAATCCAGAGGTGTCCAAAGCACCTGAATCTGATAAAGCACCTGAAGTTGAGAAAACACCTGAATTTTAAGTGAATTTAGATGATGCGATTGATCATCTGTTGAAGACTCCAACCACCGAAAAGTTTACACCAAAGGTTGATGATTTTGAGCATTGGGAAACACCAAAAGCTGATCCTAAAGTATCTCGACCATCTGATCCTAAAGTCTCTCTACATTCATTTTCTGATGTGTATCTGCAAATTTATGGTCCTTCAAAAGAAGAAGTTGAGTTGTTAAAAGAAAAGGTAGCAAGTCAAGATGTGAAGATATCAAGTCTTTATGATGAAAATGATCATTTACGAGCAGATAACATTGATATCAAGAAGAGGTTGGATGAAAGTGAATGCAAAAGGAAATTATCTGACAATTTGCTTATTGAACAAAAGTGTTTATATTCTGAAGTTGATCGAGCTGAAGCGGGTAACACTGTGTTTGAAAGGGTGTATGGTGGTAATATTGGTGTAGCCGAGGCATCTTTTCGTGTAGAATATGACTTGGAAAAGGCTGCTGACAAAGGCAAATCTAAAATCGAAGAGCCTATTATTGTTGAAAATGTGGTTGAAGCTTCTGTGCAAGCTGGTGAATCTAGTCATACTGATATACAAGTTACTGAATCTGAGCCAGTAGTTGTTGATCCTATTGAACAACAAATTCAAGTTGATGTTGAGGTAAAGGTTTTTGAGGAGGAAGAAGAAGATAAAGAAGATGAGGAGATGTTAGATTTAGGTGATTATGATAATGATGAATTTGATGACTTTGATGATGATAACACACCACAAGGTGGTGCTGGTGCGGTTGCTGGTATGTCTGAGAAGAAATTTGATTATGTTGGTGGAGATGTTCAACAAAATGATCCACAACAGGAATCAAAATCTAAGAGTGCACCGACTGATAAATCTGTGGAGGAATTAGACGATTTGATTACATCTAATTTTCATGTTACTAAAATGGAGGATGATCTGGAAGAGGGGAAAATTCCAGTTGATAAATCTATTTTGGCAAAGATGTTGGAAGTATCTATGGATGACTTGACTTTTGATTTCGAAAAAGATATTCCTGAACCCGATATTGATGCTGATTGGTTGAATTATGATGTTGAATTTATGGATAAACCAGAAGCTGTCAACTATGTTAACAAGATGAATTTTATACTTTTGATGAAGTTTTTTGATGAGGAAATATAGAAGGAGCCAAATCCGAACAAACAATCAAAGAAGTTCAGCGAAGATGAGATGAAAGAATGGTTTCCGGATCGTGTTGAAATTCCTAAGCAGGTTTACAAAAACACAGTTAAGTATTATCAGAAGACTGGGAAGGAATTTTCAATGGGAAAATGTTTGAGTATTTCCTATCTGAGTAAGATCAAGAAGATTGGGATTCGTAGACTATTTGGAGTGCAATACTTCAATAGTTTGATGGAATTGAAAAGTCTGTCGTGGTTTGATGCGTACGATATCTGTATGCATTATGATTTGCTGTATAAACCGAAGAGTGGTATGGTAAAAGAGATCTGGGAGTTTATAGGTAAGAGAGGCTAAATGTGGTTTCAAGAAATGGACACCTCGGTTGCCTAAGGTGTTCAAATCGAGAAATCGTAAGAATCCGAAAGGGGAATGGATTAGAACTTTGAGGTATACAAGGCCAGATTCGCTTCGCATTATACCATTGTACCCAATGGAACATGATATTCATCCTTACTTCCTTTGTTGGTCTTATTTGGCTTTGACTGGTGAATCGAGCATATATTTGGATCGTGGGAATGAAAAGTATGATGTGATTTAGAGTATATGATCCGATGTGATTGATAAACTGTTCTTTGAAAGATATTGAGATACTACATGTGAACAAAACCAATGTAATGATGAGAAAGTAAAGACTCAAGCCAACCAGTTTCAAAAGGTTGTGGACTTATGCTTTGAAAAGAAAATACATTCTGGTATAGCATGGGTGACCAATTGGAGGGAGGTTAATGAAGAGCAAGAGAGACTTGAAGCAGAGATGGAGGCTAAACTTAAAGATCGAGTTATGGAATAAATTTCAATATAAAGACATGGGTGTGTCGAGGCCAACATCTCAACAAGGATCTATAAAGCCATCATTTGAGGAAGCAAAGAAGGAGTATCGAAAAAGAGTGTTTGGTATGGATTGAAGACCTAGCAATATCCAAGGGGGAGTTTGTTAGAGCATTAACGTCTAATGCTAGGTCTAGTGGGCTATATGTGTCTTTTGTATTATTGTAAGGGGCTAAAATGTCATTATTAGTAAGTCTTGTAAAGTGTAGCGTATAAGCCTAGTGGCGTATAAGCTTATAAGG
This sequence comes from Bidens hawaiensis, assembly GCF_021521415.1. Lineage (NCBI taxonomy): Eukaryota > Viridiplantae > Streptophyta > Magnoliopsida > Asterales > Asteraceae > Bidens > Bidens hawaiensis. The sequence goes on along the minus strand of NW_027496921.1, from coordinate 39,365 downwards.
GCATATACGCTTATACACTGACCAAGATTATATGGGTACAGTGTAGCAGTTATAAGTCTTTCATGCTGATCATTTTGCAACGGTTGTGCATTTGAACTGATTTGTACTCAAAAGTGTTATATCAATGTATCATTGTTTATGAGTAAATATGTTGTCAATCCTTTATGATATAATTCTGCAATGTCATTTAGTATAGAAAATATAATCGTATCGATCCGAATCATTACGTTTTCATGTACATGATGCATTGCATTATCAGGATCATGAACTTACAAAAATAATAATAATAATAATAATAATAATAGTATTAGCGGGAGTAGCAGTAGCAGCAATAATAATAATAATAACAACAACAACAACAATAATAATAATAATGATTTGACTTAAAAGACTTTTTGAATAAAATCAACTTGATTAAATACTTATTAATTAGCTATTATAAAAAAATGAATGCGGATAAACATGCATGATTTAAAAAAAATAGGTATGTTTAATGAGTAAGAATGGACTAAGCATAGGTGCAAGGCTACAAGTGAGCTTCAAGTGGTTAGAGAATGAATTTTAAGGTACTTCATAGCGGAAACAAGTTAGGCATTCCTATAATGGTAGAAGGCTTGAAGTACGAGCATATGGTAAGGCATATGCCTGGGTTAGATTTGATTGTCCAAGAGTTGTGTTGGGTTTGGATTGGTTCATACATAGTTTTAAGCTTACTGTTATGGTTAGTATGGGTTTTTGATGGATTTTGGCTTATCATAGTCAGGATCACAACGGTCCATAGCGTGGTAATCTGATTCGTCATTTTGCGAGTTGAGTTTCGAGGGCGACATCGAGGAAAACAAAAAAACATGGTGCGAAACGTGAATGATTCACATGACATGGGATGTAAATATGAAATTTAACAACCAAAAGAAACGTCATTTTCAATCTATACAAACTTTAAAAAAAATAAGTAAAGAAATAAAATTGCATGAAACAAAATTTGAAATCAAAATTGGAATGTTCATGGGCCATCATGAGTTTTCGCATTTCCAAAATAATCTAACAAGTTTTTGAATAACCATATGAAAAATATATCAACTTAATATAAATAATAAAATTGAATTTAAAATCAAGTGCTCATGTACCACCATGAATATTCGTATCTCCAATTCAAACCAAAAGAATAAATGGATAACAAATAAAGAAAACGAATTGAAAAATCGACTATTTATGCGTCACAATGATTTTTCGAATTTCAATTCTAAACCATATAGTAAATGAGTATATATACATAAAATAATCAAATGGAAACTCGAGTATTCATGTATCACCATGACTTTTCGAAATCTCAATTTTAAACCACGAAAGTAATTGAGTATATATAATAAAATAATCGAATTGAAAATCGACTATTCTTGTATCACCAAGGCCTTTTGAATTTTCAATTTTAAACAGTAATAATAAATGAATATTTAAATTAAGCAAACGAGTTAAAACTCAACTATTCTCGTATTACAACACAAAAATCAAAATGTGTAATCAAATCGAACAAAAAGCTAGGTATTCGTGTATCACCATGACTTGACAAACTTTCAGTTAAAACACATTGTAAAACGTTGAGGGTCGGAGTCACACGTTGCATGAACCACCATGACTTGTGTGACCTCCTTAGGAGTGCAACCACATTTCTTTTCACAAAGAGGACATGGTCACATTGAAAGCTTTAGAGTTGTGATTCATATGGCATTAGGGGTGGTATGTTTTGGCCTAATAAGTTTCATGCCCTTTCCAATCTCTCCAGTTAAGCAACCGGGTCCTGCGTCTGAGGCGTAAATGAATCAATAATAATAAAATAATTGAGCTTGTGTCTTGGACTTGTGTGTGTGCTTGTGTACATGAGGCGTAATAGAATCAATAATAATAAAATAATAGAGCATGTGTATTAAACAATCAAATAGGGCCCACATAATTTCTATCACGCAACCCCAAACAAATAATTAAAAGAAGCTATAACCAACTAGAACATTATGTCTAATGTCATATATTATAGTCATGACTTTGATACCAATATGTTACACCCTGGATTAAGCCGAAACGCCTAAGTGTGATGTACAAAGTGCTCAAAACACACATGACACTATTAAGTGACAATACTACCATTAATTAATTTAAACATCAAGTACACAAGTTTGTATCAAGAAATACAAGGAAAATACAAAAACAATTAGCATGTCAATTTATTAATATAACCTAAGTTCTAGTGTCTTCTCCAAGTCTTGTCCTATAATGAATTGTACTTGTAGCATATATATATATATATATATACAAATAATAAAGTCAACTAAACGAATAAAGTCAATTCCATGAAACTTGTAAAAAACGCAAATAAGGGTTCTTTACACTTGAATCAAGGTCCTGAGTGTAAAGAATAATTGAAGATTCTTTCCTGTTAGTACCAACCAACGTACTCGGATCAGAGTCCCTTTTCCACTCGAAACACGGTCCTGAGTGCTAAGAGGTGCGTATGATCACACTTATCAAAGAAATCTATGCACGTAATAATGAGAAGGTAACAAGTAACACACAAGTCAATGATATGAATTGTAGTTTGAAAATATGAATAAATAAGAAATTTATTTGATAGGATATGTATGCTACCCCCAAAATGTGTAAAAGCGTTAAAAAAGGGGTGTGAGAAACTCACATTGATTGGTGAGTGAAAGGATTGGATGTTGGTGTGACTTGATCGATCCTAAGGATGAAGCCCTAAACCAAAGTTTAGAAATGTGTTTTAGGCAAAGGATAAGGAATACTAAATCAAATGAATAAATGATAAGATCCAAAAGGAAGATGAAATACAAAATCATTTTTTGGACAGTAAACTGTTATGTTTTGTTTAAGGTATTTAAAAAATCAAAAAAATTTATTATAAACCAAGACTTTTTAGTCTACTAAGTTAGAATGTTTGGTAAAATTTGCATTTAGAAAAGTCTTACAAATTCATAACCTAAATATGCCAAAACAACCATGTAAATAAGAGGGTACGAATCTGCACACTGTTTATCAAATATTGATTGTGAATTCATACAAATGAATTAAAATGCGTAAAAATAATATTTAGAACTGTATTTCAATGAAGTTAATCATAGAATCTGGTATTGCACTTTTTCAGTTTTTTTATGAACAAGATATGCCTCTTTCTTTGATGGCTAGATCTAATGTCAAAACAGAAACAATGCTAGAAGCAATGTTTTAACAATTTCGAAAAGAATTTTGATGAAAGAAAATTATGGACATTTTTGGATATGATTATATAATATTTATTAGCATATATCATCAACAATCCTTGGGTCCTTTAAATAAAATATGATGATTCAATACAGAAAAATAAAGATGTAAAACGTTTCAAGTGTGACCTTCATGTAATCGATCATCTCCATATGTTCTTTGTCTCATCCACCATATATGTAAGGCCTCGGTCTTGGTGCCCTACTTTGTCATTGGATTTACTCATAAACACATTTCTGAATATCATAGTGAATTAAAACTTTTCGCGGAATTTAATAAGTCAATAATTTATTACATTAAATTCTAAATCTTGTCTTAACATCATTCAAATTTGCCTTTCGAAATAAAAACATAATCAAATATAACATCATAACATTCTTCTCAAGATGTCAGTATCTCCAGTCCAATGTCATGTGTCTTCATTCAAGCTAGCTGCGTTAGCCTATTCATCTACGTGCTTACTAAAATTCAGCTACGCTGAGTGAGTTCTAGTTAATCAGGCAACACACAATACGTTCATATACTACATACTCAACCTGCTTTACTTTCTTTTATGCATACATAAGTATATACCCTCATTCGTAATTTCATACTTTCGTACTTTATTTTGCTTTACATGCATACACATACTTTTAAAGAGCCTTTCGCCCTATAACCTCACAGATACTATAAGTGTTGAGTCAAGAATTTGACTTGAAATGACTTAAGGTTGATTAAAGGGAGATTGGAATCTTCTCAACACTCCCCAGAAATGGCTAAGTATGGAATCCGAGCACACTTCGACTCCCGAGCAAGGTTTACTTATCCTAGCTAGGTATTTTTTCCTTCGAGCAGAGTTATCTTCTAGAAGTCTTCTTTATTGTCTATCCGAGAAAGGTTCACTATGTCTAGCAAGGTTGTTCTTCATAGCCAAGCAAGGTTTACTTCCGAGTAGGCTCTTGGTTCACCAAGCTTTTGAAGCCAAGTACTTGGAAGATCTAGCAAGGTATTCATTAATAAAACAGTGAAAGATCTAGCAAGGATCTCTGAAAAACAAGTTTCCTCGTTAGATTATATCGTCAGTTTTATATGGTCAAGAAGATTGAAGTCTGCTAGGTGAGTATTTTCTTAGGAAAATACTTTAAGTAAAGTCTACTTGGAGAACTGTTCTCCAGCATACTTCAAGGTTACCAGGTCTACTCGTAAAAGACAAAAGGCACAATGCCTACTCGGAGAAGACATCTGATACAAAGTCTACCCGGAAAACCTGTTTCTACACTTAGTATGTTTTGAATATGTACCAATCATTAGGGTTTCTAGAAGATGGGACAGCTGTCAGGTGGTAGCAGGCCTATAAATAGAATAATTTAGGGCACGCCTACGATAGACAAGAAACACGGATTTCAGCCTTTACTCTTATTAGACCTAAAAGAATATTTTCTATTATTGAGTGTGACGGCTGTCCTAGGATTGTACGGATAAACTTTCCAAACAAGAAACCTTAATCGATTATCATTTATATAAATGGAATTCTTTTGAGTGATTGTTTGTGTTTGTTACATTTTATTAATCCTCAAGCAACAACCATGTTTGTTTCTGATTCCGCCGTTAACAAACAGTTTTCCTACCCAAAATAGCAACTGTCATTAAATCTCTTATCAACATATTTATTGTGTGAGTTATGACTTAATTATTGAGTGTGAGCGACTATTCGGGACCGAAAAGTGGTATCAGAGCTTATTCGTTGCTGATTTGGGTGGAAAATTGTTGCAAGTTGAAGATCTGAAGAAGAAAGATGACATAAGCAGAACACTATTTCATTGAAGTGTGACATCAGCTGCTCCGTTCTTCAATCTTTTATAGATCTACAAATTTCCGGTGTCTTCTTTTACTTATTTCAATTAAAGTTTGCATCTTTATTACTTAATCTTGCTCCAATCGACCCAGATACATCAGATCTGAAGATTCGATTCTCAGATCTGATTATTTTCAAAACTCGATTTTTACTCTGTTTTAACTACTCTCTATTTTTGTTTTTCAAAATACCAAAATGTCTGGTTATGAAGAGCAAGAAGTTTCCACTAACAAAATTCCGAGACTGTATGGGCAGGAGAATTTTATCAAATGGAAAGTCTTGTTTGAGGCAGCTATATGTTACAATGACGTGGACATGTGGATCTCAATTAAAACTGGTCCATATGTTGCTGATGGTGCAAATCCCAATCAAGCCGTGGCTGAAAGAATGAGAAAGATTGATGACAGGGCTCTAGCTATGATTAAGCTGGGACTGTCATGGGATATCTTAACCAAGGTTGCACACCACACAACAGCTAAGGCTATGTATGATGCAATCCTTGAGATGTTTGAAGGAAAAACTGAGCTGAAAAATATCAATAAACAACGACTCAAGCAACAGCTTGAGAGATTCAAGTACAAGGATGGAGAAAGATTGAAGTCAATTCTTAAGAGATTTTTAGCAATTGTGAATGAACTTCGAACTGATTATGTGATGACAGACCTGGATTTGACCACAAAGTTGTTGAACTCAACGCCAAAGGAGTGGTATACAGCCATCAAATTCATCCTTCAAAAGCCCAACTTTGAAGCACTTAAGTTGGATGATGTGATATGTTTCCTCCAAGCTGCTGAGATTGAGATGATCGAAAACGAAATGATCAAGGAGGAGAAGCCATGCTTTCATGTATCAAATGCCCTAATTGCACCCATGGGAAACCTATCCAGAAAGAATCAACAACAGATTCCCATCATTGAGGAACCAAATGATCATGGTGTTGAAACACCTAAATCTTTCATTGGTGGGAGTACAAGTCACCAAGGAAGCCAGGCAAGATTCAATGTCCAACTTATTGATGACAATGAATCTGCCCCAGTGACAAGTGGACATGTGCCCTATGGTGGTGGAAGCAGTGCACAAGGAAATGAAACTCAAGCTCTATTCTCCATGTTTACAGAGTCATATAATGCATTTGTTGCTAAGAACTTGATTCAGAAAAGTGTCATTCAAGATGACTTGGAGCAAATAGATGCTAATGACCTTGAAGATATAGACATCAAGTGGCAGGCTGCTATGTTGGCTCTTAGAAGCAAAAGGCTATGCAATAGGACTTATAGATCACTTCTATCAAGGCCTAATGAAAGGATTGGTTTTGATAAGTCTAAAGCCATTTGTTATAATTGCCAACAGCCTGGTCATTTTGCCAGAGAATGCAACCAACCCAGAAATTTTCAGATGAATCAGTTCCAGAACCAGCCAAGAAATCAGCTGCAATACCAACAAAACCAGCCGAGAAACAGCAACTTCAACAACAACTATCCCAACAACTACAACAATATTTCTGATTTCAACAACTTCCAACAAGCTCCAATGAACAATAAAAAAGTTGTGCCACATAACCAAAACTTTCAAAGAAACAATCAAAACATCCAAAATGCCCCAAACAATCCCAACAGAAACAATCAAAATCAACCCAGAAACCAAGGGAATGTTGCTGTTGCCACTCAGCATGAAGGGAATTTTGATTGGAGTGACCATGCTGATGATATCACAAGTGAAAATGTTGCATTGATGGCTATTGCTGAAAAGGAGGCTGAAACATCATCTTCTCAGGGACACTCAACTTCTACAACTGATTTACATGAAACAATTAATGCTTTGACTGTAAAAGTAGGCAAGCTAGAAGGTGGGTGTTTCAGAGAACAAAGCATAATCAATGGATACCAAGAAAGTGATCAAATCAGTGAAGGGAAAATTAAAAGCTTGGAAGATGATTGTGTAAGTAGCTATAGAGCTCAGCAGAGATACATAACTGAGATAGATGGTTTGAAGAGGATGATTATTGAAGAGAAGGTTCAAAACACAAAGCTACATGTTGAGAATGAATTTTTGAAGAATTTGTGTCTACAGGAAACATCTGTGGGATAATGAACAAAATAAAAGAAGAAGATAAGTATAAAGTTGTTCCTCCACCATTCAACAACAACTTTTTACCCAAGGCTGACAAAGAAAAGAGAGATGGATATCTACAACAGTTTAGAGATGTTTTTCAAGACAAAAAAGAGTTCATTGATATGTACAAGATGGTAGAAGTAAATGAAGAGGGAGAATTTGTGGTAAACGAGGAAGTAAGGGAAGAGAAGTCTATTGGAGTACAAGTCTCTAAGGATGACTTTGATTATGATGATCTAAATGTAGATGATTTGAGTGAATTAAGTGATCAGATCACAGATGAAGAGATCAAGGCTACTGAAAGAAACAGAAGACAGAAGAAACCAGAATCAGTAGACAAACTTCCATTATTACCACCTATGACACCAAAGATGAAGAAACAAAATAAAAGAATGAAGAGAGAACATGTGTCCTTTGAAATATGTGAAAGGCAAAAGGTTAGTTACAATGCTGTCAGACCACCAAGCAGAACTCTATTGAAGAGGTTAGAAGAAAAGAAAATGAAAAGGGCAGATGAAACAGTCATTAGTGATAACTTCATTCCAGTTTACCCAGTTTTCTCAAGCCATGAAGTATTTGACATTGGTGAAGTTGAAACCATGGAGGAGTATGAGAAGAAACAATCAAGGCATAAGGGAAGCGTGGGTGAAGAACCATTGAGCTTGAAGAAAATCACTTTTGTGAAGAGCAAGATTGAAAGACAAGATATCAAGATTGATGAATTTGTTCCTTTTTCAATAGACTTTGATGGGTTGAAGACTCATAAATCACTTGGTGTCAAATCACCTAGACCAAGTGAGAGATTCAAGAAGGGAAGTGATCCTAAAAGATTCAAAGGAAAAAGTGTGGTGCAAAAAATTGTGATGAATATGGTCACCACACTGATTCTTGCAATGAAAGGATCAACTTCAAACCCTTTCATGTTCCATATGAGACAAAATTTGGACAAGATTTTGTTCTGTACAAACATAAGTATGATGAATACCTGGGAAAAGGAAAGTTGTGTGGAAAGGAAACTATATTTGAAAATGTTCAGAAGACTGTAGAGAAGGTTAAGAAGGAAAAGAAAATTGATGTGAAACCACGGAAACATGTGGCTGAACAATTCATAAGAAGCAAATAACACAAGAAGTCTATAACTGCTGTCAAAAAGAACTTTCAACCCTTGAGAATTATCCCCAAACAAGACACAAATTCAGTTAAGTCTGATGATTCTCAAGGATCACCAAGTGCTGATAAGAAAGAAAAGAAAAATGTTTTCTCAAGAAAGAAACCAACTGAATTAACTGGTGATGAAAAGTTCTTGTTGAAACATGGTTTTGAACCTCAAGGATTTCTTTGGAAACCTAATGTTGAAGCTAATGAGGAGAAGAATACCGAAGTGAGAGATTATTCGATACCAATTGACTATGCAGTCCAAGAGTGTGTCAGTGTATTGGATGATTGCCAATGCCCAACATCATTTGTGAAAACTCCAAGAGAATGTGGTTATGAAACAGATAATTCAGATAACCTTGAGATTACTCATAAAGATCCAGAGCCCATCACGCTCACTCTCAATGCTGCTACTGTTAATGAATCTGATGATTTGCAAGTTGAAATAGCTTGCACTTCATCATCCAACTAATCAATCTCTTTTGTTTGTGCAGGAACCATCCACTCCACTGAGTGAAGTATGGTATATGGATAGTGGATGTTCCAGGCATATGACCTGTGACAAAAGGTCACTTGTCAACTATGAAGAGCAGTTTGAAGGTCCAGTAGCATTTGGTAGTGATGAGAATGGAGGTAGAATTGTTGGAAAGGGTATCTTGACAAATGGAAAAGTAACGTTTGACAATGTCTTCTATGTTGAGGGATTATAATATAACCTCTTGAGCATATCCTAGATGTGTGACAAGGGTTATATAGTGGGATTTGATGATTCTCACTGTGTCATTCTAAGACCAGAATATGTAATCCCTCTGGGCATGATCATGATGATGGCCCCAAGGAACGGCAATTTATATGAACTAAAGATGAAGTATGTTATTTCAAGGGGAGGTACCTGTTTTGTTTCTAAAGCCACTGAAAATGAGTCAAAATTGTGCCATAGGAAATTGTGTCATGTGAATCTGAAGAACATGAACAAACTTGTGAAGGGTGAACATGAAATTGGCTTACCTACAAGAGAGTTCAGACTAGATGATATCTGTATCTCATGCCAAAAGGGCAAGCAACACAAGTGTTCTCATAAGACAAAACTCATCAGCTCAATTTATCAAGTGCTTGAAATGCTTCACATGGATCTCTTTGGTCCTGTGAGTGTCCCAAGCATAGGAAAGAAAAGATATTGTCCAGTGATCATTGATAATTATTCAAGATATACTTGGGTTTATTTCCTAAGTACAAAGGATGAGACTGCAGAGTTGATTAGAGGGTGTGTCACAAGGATTGAGAATCAACTGGATAAAAGGGTTAAAGTGATGAGAAATGAAAACGGTACTGAGTTCAAAAATGGAGTTATTGAACAGTTTTGTGCTGAAAAGGGAATACTTCAACAATTCTCAGCTCCTAGAACTCCTGAACATAAAGGTGTTGCAAAAAGAAGAAATAGAACACTGATTGAAGCTGCAAGAACCATGCTAGTGATTGTGTCAAAATGTGTTTTTGTGCTGAAGCCATCAGCACAGCCTGCTATGTTCAGAACATGGTACTTCTTAATAAAAGACACAACAAGACTCCTTATGAAATCTTCTTTAACAGAAAGCCCTATATTAAGTTTCTCAAGCCTTTTGGATGTAAATGTTCACTCTTGAACACCAAGGATTATTTAAGCAAATTTCAAGCTAAATCCTTGGATTGCTTCTTTGTTGGCTACTCTACACACTCAAAGGCCTATATAGTACATGTGAAAGATCATTTTGTTGTGATTGAATCATATGATGTGGTCTTTAATGAAAATCAGGTCAACACAGTTGATGGTGCAGCATGGCTGTTTGACCTTGAAAAATTGGTCAAGTCTTTCAAGATCTACCCTGAAGACATTGATGATTCATTTTACAAGACCAGTGTGATTAAAGAGAAAAATCAGAAAACATTGGACTTGGAAAAGTTATGGAACAAGGTTGCTAGTAAGGAAAGTGAATATACATTCATAACGGATTCCTCAAGTGCTAACTCTGACCAAGTTCAAGACAATGTTCAAGAACATAATTAGATACTAGAACATGATCAAGCAACCATTAATTTAGACAATCAAGCAGTGCAGAATAATCAAGTTCAGAATGGGGAAGATCCAAGCAACCAAACCAGTGAAGAGGAGGCTGTTACAACAGCAAGGTTTAAAGATTTATTTGAAAGATTTGATTTGGGAAACAATGGTGCATCTACCTCAAGGCCGAACAATGAGGAAGCACCTGAAGTTGACAATGAAACAACTTATTTGATTATTGATGAACCAGACCTCAATGAATCAAATCTTGACACTGTTGTGTCTGCAGATATGATAGTTCAAACCCCTTATGTTGAAAAGAATCATCCTTATGAAATCATCATTGGAGATATATATGAAAGAGTTACAAGAAGTCATTCTGAATGGTAAAGCACTGTTTCGGTGCGGGCCGCGAGAGCGGTACCAAATCGAGGCAAACTCTGAAAATCTGCAAACATTTGAATGTACTCCTGCTTTCTGTCCCAAATATAACCAAAGAACATTGTTCAAGCTCTAAAGGACAATAGTTGGGTAGAAGCAATGCAAGAGGAGTTGGCACAGTTCAGAGATCTACATGTTTGGGAGCTTGTGGACAGGCCAAGAAACAGATATGCAATTTGAACCAAATGGGGTTTCAGAAATAAGAGAGATGAAAGGGGTGTTGTGACTAAGAATAAAGCTAGACTTGTTGCACTTGGATACCTACAAGAAGAAGGGATTGACTTTGAGGAAGTCTTTGCACCAGTTGCAAGACTTGAAGCCATAAGAATTTTCCTAGCTTATGTTGCCTCAAAGAATTTAAGGGTATTCCAACTTGATGTCAAATCTGCATTCCTAAATGGAAAGTTAGAAGAAGAGGTGTATGTAACTCAACCACCAGGTTTTGAGGACCCAGTGTATCCTAACAGGGTGTATAAGTTAAACAAAGCCTTGTATGGATTGCATCAAGCTCCAAGAGCTTGGTATGATGAGTTGTCAAATCATTTGCTTGAACATGGTTTCCAAAGGGGAGCCGTTGACAAGACCCTCTTTTACAAGAAGAAAGGAAGAGATTTGTTGTTGCTGCAAGTCTATGTGAATGACATTATTTTTGGGTCAACCAATGAACAGATGTGTATGGATTTTGAAGAGGTGATGAAATCCAAGTACAATATGAGTTCAATGAGAGAAATGAACTTCTTTCTTGGATTGCAAGTTCAACAAAAGACTGATGGGATTTTCATCTACCAGTCTAAGTATGTGCAGGACATCTTAGACAAATTCAAATGCAATGATTTGAAGACTGCTTCAACTCCTATGGATTCAAAAGAGATGATGGTAGCAGATGAAAAGGGGGAGCCGGTGGATGAACATGAATACAGAGCATAGATTGGATCACTGATGTATCTTACTGCTTCAAGGCCTGATATCATGTTTGTTGTGTGTGTCTGTGCAAGATTCCAGTCAAGTCCTAAGGTTTCTCACATGAATGTAGTTAAGAGAATCTTTAGATATTTGAAGGGAATACCTGATTTGGGAATTTGGTATCCAAACAACCAGTCATTTGATTTGATTGCCTACACAGATAGTGACTATGATGGATGTAATATGAGCAGGAAGTCCACTTAAGGAGGATGTCAATTTTTGGGTGACAGATTGGTGTCATGGCAATGCAAGAAGCAGACCACTGTGTCAATCTCAACTGGAGAAGCTGAGTATATTGTTGCATCTGCCTCCTGTGCACAAGTCCTTTGGATTCAGAATCAAATGCTGGACTATGGTTTGAATTTTCTAAACACCCCTATTTACATTGATAATACTGCTGCATCTTTCATTGTTAAAAATCCTATGCAACATTCCAAGACTAAGCACATTGAAATCAGACATCAATTCATAAGTGACTGCAGTGAAAAGGTTTAATTGATGTGAAAAGAGTTGATACAAGTGATAATTTGGCTGACCTATTCACAAAACCACTTGATAGAACCAGGTTCAACTTTCTTCTGAAAGCCCTGGGCATGATCAACTATAATGAAGTCTGATTTATGATGTGTGCTTGATTGTGCAAACTGATTATCTTCTCAAAGTCTTAGTGAATGCTATGTATGTGTGTTTGATTATGATACTTTATGATGTTAACTGATATGTACTTAACTGATTATCTGTGCAAATTAGGTATCATTGATGCTTATAATTGTTTATCAGTTGACTGATAGGATGTCATGATAAGTAGTTTGAATTTTCAAAATTGATTATATGCTTGTCTGATGTCATGATTGAATGTTTGAATATGTGAATAATCTGATCAGATGATGTTGTTAGGATCTGTTAGACTATGCATTGTGTGAAGTCTGCTTATTTTGATAATGTAATTTATGGTTAAGATTTGAATATTCTATGCTTGTGATTGTGTCAAAATGTGTTTTTGAGTCAAAATGATATGCATGACTGAAAATTGTTAAGAAACATGTTGGATCAAAACATCTTTTGAACATGCAAGAGCAAGTTGTTAATGGTGTTGAGACATGATAATACTATTTAGTTCAAAGCTTTATAGAAGCTTAAAAATAAATTTTTCAATGAAGAGTCTCAAAGAGTTACTTTTGCTTAAAATCATGTCATTTGCTCAAGTTAGAAGGGCATATACTTGTATATGTTTGGCAATTGTAACTTGTTTTCTATTCTTTAACTTAAAATTATGTCAATAACTCTGTTTTGAAAGGACATGTATTCACTTATATGTTTGGTCCTGTTTACCACTTGTGGTCAAACAGGATAGTCATTTACCTGTCAAGTAAGAGATATTGGGGTGTCTGAATTTTAAACTGTGTTAATATGGGAAATGATAGTACATTGACTACTTAGCCAATCATATGGATTTAATAGGCTAAAAAGGCACTTAGTACAGTCATTAACAAGTATGGTTGCTTTCCCATGATATGTAAAATCTAAGGTGATATAAACATAAAGAAACTGCTAAGCTTAATGTGGAGTTACATTGTTGTCTCTGCATGTTCCAAGATAAATCTTTCCAAATGATAGGCAGAAAAATGATTATCCAGTCATACACAAGCCTATTGGTATTTGGTCTCCTAAATGAAATATTTACAAAAAGAATGACAATGAACAAATGTGAACGACATTATTTCAAATATTTTGTCAACCAAAAGTTGATAAGTGTTCACAAATTTTTAATAAAGAAAATGCAAACATGAGGGTTAATTCTAGAACTACAGGGGTGGAGGCAATCATATAAGTCCTTTAAACATTCCGAATGAAAGGCCTGTAAGTCCAAGTTGCGTGGCATGTAAGTCCAACGTTCAACATCACATATGTTTGCTAAATTTGAAAAGAAATATCTAAATTAAAAAAAAATGTTCTATCATTAAAAGTTTTTGACCAAATCCAGGGGGTCAAAGTCAAATTGGGGTGATCTGGAGAAAGCCAAAGAAGCCTTGAGAACAGATATGTAGCATCCGAAAACAATATGTGTTATCCATTTAACTTTATGCATATTAATTGAACATTAATCATATCACCAAAGAGATGAAATTCATGCTAAGTCTAGACCTGCTGTTAACCTGTCTATGTTGTCATGATAATGCTGAGAATGAAGTATTGAGAAAGCTACTTAGTCAATATAATCCCATACTTGAGATCTTTTCAGCAAAAGAAGGAAACTGATATTGTCTAAGTTTGATCTCTTAATGCACCATTTGCTCTTAAACAATGATTTTTGTTAATAAATATAACTGATATTGTGTTTAAGTCAAAAAGTATTGCATTTTACCTTCAAAAGGTTTAATATGTATTTTCGGGTAAGGTTTGATGTTTTATAATTTTTCCGAGTATACTTAGATGTTTTTGTCTAAGTTTGTCAATTTCGAACATGCTTTGAAGTATTTAAAATTTTTCGGGTAGAGTTCAATATTTTACTTGAAATTTAACTTTCTAAGCAGGTTTGATATTTGTCTATGTTTGAATATGATGTTTACTAGCAAATTTTATATAGTTAGGACTTTCGAGCATACTTTGATGATTTGCTTGAAAGTACAACTATTTCTAGTAAACTAGTTGATATGATTTATTGCACTGTTCACTAGCAAGCTTCGTTGATTTCTAAACTTTCTAGCACACTTAACTGTTTTATAGGTTGTTTAAGTTAGTATAGCACGCTTTGTGATTAGATGTGATATTCTAGCAAGCTTGAGTGATTTTGGACTTTATAGAACACTTAGGTGTTTGTTTTACTGTTTAAACTCATTTCCAGCAAGCTATGTGTTATTTGTGATTATGATTCTTTGAATTTACAAGTGTTTTCGGGCAAACCTAGTTTCCCGGACACACTTTATATTTTGGGGACACTGTGAAATTTTCAAATGTTCCCTTAATATACTTGGTAAATTCAAAACTTGACTTTCCGAGTACACTATGTGTTTAGAATCTCTATCTAGCACACTATGTATTCTTGAGGTTATTCGAGCATACTTTGCATCAAAGTATACTTGACTGAATATTTGTGCCCTATTTGGCATTTACGGGTAAGGTTTGTGATAGGTTGAGCTATTCGAGTAAGGTTTGTATTTAGAAGTATATCTGAGAGATGTATTTTGGTATCTTAATTGATTCCTAGCAAGGTTGCCTACTTGATATTTTATACTTGATTATCTGTCTTGTGATTTAGTTCTCGAGCAATCTTGTATTTCGAGTAAGATTTCTTCATATTACTTAGATTTATTTTTATATATGGTTGAATCGAGCAAACTTTGAGAAAGTGGAAGGTTCCTAGCAACCTTGCTACAATTAAAAATGAATTTTTCAGGGCAAGGTTTTGTAAATGAACTTTATCGGGTAAGGTTTTATATGTGAACATTTTGAAAGTTTAATAGTACTGTTTGACAGCTACTAACTCACTAAATGTCAAAATGCATTTGAAACCCACTTTCAAAAGGTATATAAGAGGGAGTTAGAAACATTTTTCACACTTTCTCTCTCACCTTCCACTCTCTCACCCTCTTTTCAGAAACTCAACCGCCTATTTGCAATAATCTCAATTCCCTAACCCTAATTCACCAGCCCACTTTTTCCGACTCGGTAAGCTTCAATTAAATGTTTTCCGATAACGATTAAGTCATAATGGGCTTTGATTATGCATGTTTACTAGCTCTCTGTTATGTGTGTAGGTTATAAATTTGTCGAAGATCAGGTTCTTAATGAAATTTCTTCTTATCTTCTTTAAATTATAACTTGAAATTACTTAAATTTATGTCCTTTAAGACTAATTTATGCTTTGAATATGTTTTTTTGTGTGTGTTCAAATATGGCTAATCAAGAAAATCCAAGGTATCCCTTTGAACAAAACACAACATGTGTGCCTTGTTGCAGGTCACTCTTGACAATGAGGAAGTGGCTATGATGATAAGGTGGCTGATATGATCGAACATCCGTTTTGACCTGACAGAGTGCCCGGTCATTTATAGAAATCATTCATTAGATTTTTGGTGCTCAGCACAATTGGTAGATGATGTAAATGGTAGGCGGATTGAGGCTACCGTGGCAAGACAGGAGATACATGTTACTGAAAGGTTTATTAGAAGGTGCTTGGAACTTTATGATGATGACCACAACCCAATCAACTTCAATACTGCTAATATGCTAAGAATATTCGAGCAAACTATGGGATATCATGGGACAGTGCATGAAGGACAATTTCAAAAGGGCATGTTACCTATTTTATACAGATTTTTGATCCACCATTTGATCCAGGGGTTCCCCGAGGAAAGGATCTTGGAATCTGATGAGTCGTGACTTAGCTAACACCACTGTTGCTATTGTCTATGATCTACCGTTCAATTTCTCTAAGATGATCTTTGATGGGATGGTAGGCATTTTAAAGAAGGCTGAAAAAGACAGATTTTTAGCATATCCAAGATTTCTGCAGATAATGTTTAACCATGAGTTACACGATTTGCCCACGATGGGTACAACTCATGTTCTGCAAAATCCCAACACCTACAAACGGATTGCTAATCCGGGAAGTACCAGCCGATTCAATCCAAACACTCCGTATGAGACTTTGCCATGGTTGATGAACCATTACCTGGAGATTATGCCAGTACCTGAGTTAAGCTTAGAGGAGGAAGTGGAGGATGTTGAGTTGGAGGATGATGATAGTGATGATGATAATGATGACGGAGATGAAGGGGATGGAAATGAAGGAGGGGCTGGAGGAGCCGTGATTGATGATGTACTTGTTTAGGGGGAGAACATACCAATCCCAACACCACCATCCACACCTTTAGCCTCACCACCTCACTCACCACCACCTACCCTAACCCAATCCCCACCACCAACCTCAATCCAAAATTGACATGACATACTACATCAAACCCCACCTGATAACCTAAACCTAAGCCCAACCCACACCATCACCGAACCACTAACCCAAACCCATGACCATGAACCTTACATTCCTGAAACATTCCCCACACAATTACAAGACCAATCTCTTACACAAACCTCATACCAACCCTTTCAACAATCATTACCTTCCACAAGTGAAAACATCTTTGAAGACTTAAGTACACCACTAACCCAATCTCTCCACCACAATCCCAAACCACAAACCCTTTACCAGAACCTTTTCCTTTCATACCACCCACTACCCCTCCCCATATTTCCAATATTTACAAAAGAAACTTTGATTTGATAATTGAAGCTGTACGATTGAGGGGAGAGAATGCAAAATTGAGAAGTGCAAATGAGGAATTGAAAGCTCAGTTGGCCCAAGAACATTCAAGAATTCAAACCCTAGAGTAGGAGGTTGAGAAGACCTCAGCTGCCCCAAAACAGGGGGAGAATATTTCACATGATGAGGCAACTTGAGCTAATATGGATGTGAATCAGGAAAATGTGGATACAGGGGTTGAAAATGTGGATACTGATAATTTGACCTGTATATTGAATGCATATGATGAGAATGAGAGTGATGATGAGGACAGTGGTGTAAGAATGATATTTGAGGAAGATTATGAAGCTAATTTATCTGGGGGTGAAGAACAAGACTATGATGTAAATAATGAAGTTTTAAGCACTGTTGAAATAGAAGATGAAGATATGATGAGTAAAGAGAAGAATGTGGAGGATGAAGTGGAGATTGTGAATAATGATCAAATGGCTACAACTGATATTGCTACTGATGTTGTGAAAGATGTAGCAACTGATGTGATGACTGATGTGATGACAACCACTGATGTGCAAACAGACATTGCAATGGATGAGGGAGCTGCTACTGAAGAACTTGTTCTTACAGAACTAGAAACAGATCAATTAAGTTCCAAGAGAGTAGAGCATGATGCTGAAATGAGTGAATTGGAGAAAGATATTGATGAATTTCCTTCTGAAACATAGAGTGACAAGAGAAGGAGATTAGCCAAAGGCAAAGCAATTGCTGAAAAGGAGGATGAGCCTATTAGGGCAAATACTGATGAGGAAGAGGAAGTAGATGAGGTTGCTGATGCTTCTGCCAAAAGGCTTGAACAAGTCTTAAATGAAACAAGGGAGAGGGAGTACATTGCCCAAACCCTAACAGCAGAGGAACTGGCAGACCAAGAAATTTTAATTGAACAAGCCAACATTTCTAAAGTCTTAGATCAAGAGGAGGAAGAGGATCAGGAGGTGATTGACATGCTGATTAATATGAAACGAGCTGAAGAGATGGATAACTCATTAGCTTTGGTCTTGAGTGTATTCAGTCAATCTCAGAGTCAACCTCAAAATGAAACTAAATCAACAGTTGAGCCGATGAATGACTCTAATATGGAGCTAGATTCCGAAGTTGTTGGTGAATCTATAGCCTCAATCTTTGCTAAAAAATGGGCTGAACAAATTTTGGAAGATATTAGACAAAACCCATCTGATTGGAATTGTGAGGATGATGCAATATATGGAAAGAAATATACAAGAAAGAGGTTTAAACATGATGAGTAAGGTGAGGACAAATGAGCAAAAAGGACCAGACATGACAATGAAAATGAATACTTATTAAGAGTCCTGAAGAGCAACAAAGTCCTTTAAGGCCTGTACCTATTCAGAATTTTAGGCTTGAGGACTTACCAAACCCTGATGAGGAAGAAAAGAATGATTCTTTGAATGAATCAACTGAGAGGGAAGACACTTCTGAAGATGAAAGTGATGATGATAACCAGGGTGATACAACTGAAAAAGTTTGATGTTTTGTCTCCACAAGTAGAAATGACTAATGAGCAAAGGATAAACATTCAATAGAGTCTAAATGAAGCTGAAAAGAGAAATCCATTGATAGTGAAGCTGACCACATTTGGTCATAAGTTTGATGATCTGGCTCCACTTTCTGATGAGGAGCTACAGAGGATGATTGAAAAGGAAAGTGATGAGATGAAAAGAATAATGCAAAAGAAAAATCGTGACACTTTGAGATATAGAGATTACTTGAGAGGTTGTGGACTAAATGAAAAAGACTTATCCAAGATGACCTTTAAAGTTCTTGAAGAAACTTTTATTGCAAATAGAGAAAGAAGGGAAAGAGAAGAAAGAGAAATATTGGAAGGAAAAATTGAAAAATTAAAGAGAAAATTTGCTGGTAAATGTGGTTATTTGATGGAAAGGGAATGGCACCTGAATTGGTGGACAGTTTGTCTAAAGCTGCAGTTGAATCTCACTACAACAGACTACAAAAGAAAGATAAATCAAAGAGAGATCATCCTAAAGCATCTGTTAGACAATCAAGAGAAGATCAACCTGAGCCTCCTACAAAGAAAAGAAGAATCATAACTTTGAGAGAGAAACAAAATGATGAAAATGATTCAAAAAGGGCTGAAACACAAAAAGTTCCTATCCCAGTGGAAGTGAAGCAAGAACTAGATGAACCCACTGATCCACAGGAGAATGAGGAAATGATTCAAATTCTAAGGGTGTGATGATGAAATAGAAAGGGATGAATGAGAAAGTTTTTGACAATTTGGGTAAAGCACAATTGAAAGAATTATTCTATTTGCAGAAAGCATAATGGGAGAAAGTTCTGTTGGATGGTGCGAACTCAAGAAGTTTTATTGGAGGACGATTTGTCCCTGCTGGACTGTTAAGGGATGATAGAATTTTGGATATGATTGGTAGATTGCACAGAGATGCAGGTGAAAATCTTGCTGATCTTGTTAACTTTCCGGCTGAGTTGATTTAAGCAATGTACAAAAAGACATTTGCAGTATCAGGGCCCCTAAACCAGTGAAGTCAATTCCAACTAGGCCCTCTGGTTCAAGGCAACACCCATCAACAACCAGTGGAGAGTCAAGTAGAGCAGGAACTCAAAGGGGAGAAAGGCCCCAAACTGATATTGATCTACCTATGGCACTTTACTATGACTCAGTCTCTCAAACTCTGAAAGTTATCATGCAAAGTAGACAGTTAAAGGACATAATTTTCTAAGATGACTTTGCTGATTTCCAAAGAGAGCAGTTGGAGAAAATGGCCAGTCTTGAATTATATGACTATCGTGATACCAGAAAGCTGGCCGGGAAAACAGAATGAGTTGTCGAAATACCTGAAAGGTGAAGCTGAGAAGGGGTTTCCTCTGCTGAATCAAAAGAAGAAATGGGAACTGACCAAGCATGAGAGGAGTAGAAGATTGACACGTATGAGGAGGATAAGGGATGCATAATGTGATTATCTTTCAAAAGTCAGAAATAACAACCCCTTGTTCAACATGAATACTTGTATAAGTATGAGGAGGAGAATGATACGCCCAAACCATGAAGTTCAGAAGAATGGGCATATTGCTGAAGTTGAATTCAAAGAAAATGATGGCCACTACATTCATCGAAATTCAGATGGACTTATCTTGGGAAATTTGAATGGTGTTTTGGTGATTGTTGCTGCTGAATTCTACAAGTTACGAACAGTTAATAATGCGCAGATGGTACATGTTATCATGCTCTTGGTACAGCAGCGGGAACTGAATGTACAATCTGATTATGCACATAAACGAAGGGCAGCTTGGTAGTTTTACAAACTGTTATTGAAGATGTTGCAGTACAAAGTTAGATTTATGGGCTGATGTATTTGCTGCATATGATAGAGCTGCTGCACAGCTGCTGCATATTTTATTCCCAAGCTGTTAGAGCTGATTATTTGCGGTTAACGTGCTGAAACTGCAGTAAACGAGTTGTTTTGGTGCTGATTTTTGTTGAAAATTACTGAAAAGAGCTTTAACGGACTGTAAATGAGATGAATTTACTGCTTTTGCTGCTGTCCACTGATAAGTGAGTTGTTAACGAGCTGATACGTGCTGAAACGGGTCAAAACATGCTGAAAATTGCTGAAACGAACAAAAGCGTGCTGAAACGCACTGTTTAAGTGATGAAAATTGCTGAAACGAATAAAAACGTGATGAAATGCACTGTTTAAGTGCTGATTTGCTGTCAAAACGGGCCAAAACACGCTGAAACTGCTGATTCGTTGCTGAAAAACGCGTTGATTTGTGCTTAAATGAACTGTTTAACGTGCTAAACAGCTGTTAAATGAGCTGAAACGTACTGAAATTGCTTGTTAGTTGCTGAAATGTGCTGATTCGTTGCTGTTTTTGCTTATATACGAGTTGAACGTGCTGTTTTTGCTGCTGAAAAGAGCCAAAAACGCACTGAAATTTGCTGATTTAATGTTGTTAAAAACTTTGACCACAAGCACTTAATTTTGTTTCGAGTACATAAGTGTTTGTCGAGCATGTGATGTTTTAAGCCTCGAGCACATCGTGTTTTATTGAGCATATCAATATTCATCTCGAGCACAAATTATCTCGAGCACATCTTGTGTGCACGAGCATATCATGAGTTTTGATGGAAAATCTTCTAAGTATGGAGGCTCGAGCACACTTTTTGCTCACTAGCATGCTTTGTACTAGTAAAGAAAACCTTCATGAAATCACTGCATCTTTTTACTCTCAAGCACACTGTGTACTCGTGAACATAAAGTTTGTGTTTGTGAAATATTTCAAGTTTTTGGAAGAAAGGAATGTATACTCGCTTATCCGTTGACTTTTTGATCGTATGTTCTAAATGAAAATTGTTTGACCAAGTATGAGTGACCGTTTTGAAGTGACTTTTCTGGTCAACTCAGCTGTTGACTGTGTCGGGTCAACGATGGATATTTTGGTCATTTTTGAAGATTTTTTTAGCAAAAATTGGGCAAAAATCAAAAAAATTTCACAACTTTAACAAGGTGCTTACAAGAACAAGATGGTTGATTTATCCGGATCATTTCAAGAGTTGACCATGTCAAATGTCAACTTTCAACCACAAAAGGTATCTTTTAATGCGTTTATTTTGAATATTTATCAACAATTCTTGATAGGGATGGTCAAGATTGTTTGAATTGAAGATGTTCACCCGCACTTGATTTAAAGACACATTCGTTTATGACATTGCAACGAAATCGGGGGAGAAGAATTATATGGAATTTCATTGCAAATTTTGGTCGAATCAAGTGAAAGACTCACTTTAAGGAAAATTTTGAGTTTATTTCCTTTTGCTGTTTCGGATTAACTCGTAGTTGATCATTGAAATTTGAATCCTCGATCTTATGCCTATACATATATATCCGAAAGAGAGAAAGAGAAGATGATATGAAATGAAAAATGAGAGACGCTTATTATGAGGGGGAGAATTTCTATGAAAGGCATCGGGTTATGAGGTGATCGTGAAAGTGATTCGATGGCATCGGTCTAAGAGGGAGATTTTTGGGTATTATATTTTAGACCGACGCATCGAATCGTTACTCGTTTATAAGAAGAAATTAAAGAAAGATGACAAGATATTATAACGAGTAATTGAAGCATTTGACGGGCGCAATATTATATTATATTTTATTCTTTGGTCTTATCCAAGTGGCGGTGAGTGAAGACCAAGGCACAAGATGTAACACCCCGTAACCGCAGCGGAAACGTAAACGGGATGCAACAGACACGTCTGATATCAACAGCATTGCTTATAAAGAAAACACCACTACATTAATTCACATCATATTACATTGTTCCGAGTTTAGTTACCGTCTAGGCGTTAACACATAAGTTAACAGTACATTAACATATTTAATACAAAATGATCCCTAAGCTTCCACAAAAAGCACGCATCATCAAGCATGTAGCACTTATTCCAGTTTGGGAGTACCTAGAAAGCATGTAAAGAAAACGGGTCAACTACGAATAGTTGGTGAGTTTCACTAATTTAAACAACTGTGACAAATCATTATAATAATCATATATTAGCGATGTAATTATACTTCTACGGACATCTGGGGACACTGTTAACCCAGTACAGTACCCATTCCGGGGGCAATGTTAACCCAGAAACACTTCTAGGGACCTCTGGGGACACTGTTAACCCAGTACAGTACCCATTCCGGGGGGCAATGTTAACCCAGAAACATTTCTAGGGACATCTGGGGGCACTGTTAACCCAGTACTGTACCCATTCCGTACGATTCCCGTACAATCAAATATTTATAAATACACGCAATTCCATGTGTTCAGTATGTACTTAAACATTTCAATAATAACATGCTTTCCGCCCCGGGAAAATATTTAAAAACAATTCAGAAAAAAAGGGGCTCGTGAAACTCACCTTATCGCAAGTAATTAGGTAACACAATACGCCAGCTACTAGTCCGGATCTGTAATACGATCCCTAAGTTCGTTACTATACAATCACTATTAATATAACTTTAATCGTGTTAACCGGTGCGTCTGGGAACCCTGTTAACCCCGTACTGTACTCGTACCGGGGGTAATGTTAACCCAGAAACACTTCTCCGGACTCAGATTGTGATATCGTTTAGAGTTCACTAGTCAAAATTACTATTAGTCGTTTTTCCCGTTTTGCGTGCCTAGCACGGTTATCCGTTTTTACGTTTCAAAAATGAGTTTGGTCACACACGACCCGAAAATAGTTGTTGACTGATAATTTAATTATAGTTGTGAATTTAGAGCTTGGTTTAGACGCCCCGTTTGGCCGCGGGACCCGTTTCCGTCTTTAGTGTACCGGAAACTGTTAAATCGGATAAAAATTACTCAAATCATCCGAATTATTTTCGAATGATTCATTTTTACTTGTTTAACTCAATTATATGAAAATAGTTCATTTTTAGGGTTTTTATACACCAGTCAGCTCGCTTATGCGAACTTTACCGATTTACGCGTTTTAAGCTTTAAAAGTTTGTTTTTGCACCAATAATTATCCGTTTAATCCCGGATCTTGAAATTTTGCACAAATCACTTTTTGACAGTGGGGAATTTTATAAAAATATTACGAGAATTAATTTTTATATTTAAAATTTATTTATCTATTTTTAAACATCATTAAAACACTAAATATGTCGTAAATAACAAACGATCTTAGAAAAATCCCAAATTTTTCCTGGATGACCCCTGCCATCCACATAGTCTCCTGTAATTTTTCAAGAACTAAAATCTTCTTTTACATGCCATTTTCACTAAAACCGAGCTAGAAAACCCTAGAACTCGTTTAACCGAAAAGCCTACTTAAACTTCTCCAACGGACCTAAAATTTTGTGTGTGACTTTTACATGTTATAAAAAGCTTATCTGGAATTTTCCAGAATTTTTCATGATATTTAACTATTTTTCACCATATTTGGCCAAAACCGAGCATTAAAGTCACCAAATATTCATCCTTTGTCCAAAAATTACCAAATATTCACAAAACTCATATTTTCATATATCTAACACCTCTGTAAAATTTCATGACCTAACTCTAAACGTGTCACAATCTGTTCAAAACACAAACATCACACAAAAACCGAACTACCTTGTGTTTCAAGCTTCAAACCGCAAGGATCTCGCTTTCTAGCCTTTGCTAACAATTAGATACAACACCTACAAGAACAATAACACCACACCAAGCAAGTTACACCCACAATCAAGCCATTTCTTTCATGGTTTCGGTTATGATATAAAAACAAAGATTTAACCGTAAAAATTCGTTTTTGGTTCGTTTAAATCCTTTCTTGGACCAAGATCCATTGTATAACCCGTATACATCACTTGATCATGCAAGAATCGGTTCCATCTCGGGTTTTCACCTTTTTTCACTTGGAAACCTCATTTTCTTGCAAGAAAACTCAAGAAACGAAGATGAACACGTGAATAACTCAATCTTTACCTCGTTGTTCTTGCTACAATTCTCGGTTTTTAGCTCAAGAGGTTGAGAGGAAATGAAGATTGTTGAGTTGTGTTGGTAAAAAAAATAATAAGGAAAGGGGTTGTATCCCCTTTATCCGATCGGAGTCAAGGAGAGGGTGGGGTGGGACCCACCTCTCCATTCTTGGCCATTCATTTGGATTTCAGGAATCTGGATAACGTTTTGGATAATCTGGTTCAGTTTGTTTTTCGGTTAAATGTTTAATTCGGCTTAAAACGAGGCTAAAACGGTCGTTTTCGGCTTAAAAAATGAAATTTATGTAAAACCAATTTAAAAACTTCAAAAACTTAACCCATGACTTTCATTAACTTAAAACATCATATTATTAATAATCGCGCATCTTTTTCGGCTTGATCGATCGTCTCTTGCTTGGTTTGGTATTAAAGGTTTCGTTTAACGTACCGACGTACCATTAATCGAAATTTCTTTTTCTGTGCTTTAATTCACTTATCCCAAAGCTTTAACACTTCGTAAACCTCACTAAATATTATGTATCTCGTCTATAATGTATCCCCGATTCGTTCGGGCTTCAATAACTGTTAATCGGTTAATCGTATTTCCAATACGATTAACTGTATAATCGAGTATAATCCGTAATGTGAATCATACATACTCGTATAAACGCATTATAATTCATATATTCATTATCAAGTAACACATAAATAGTATATACCGGCTAGGGTATACCTGAATTTGCCGGAATCGTTACATTCTCCCCCCGTAAAAGAAATTTCGTCCTCGAAATTTTACGCGTCGACTACTTCCTTTTGAGGAAATAGATAGGGGTATTTCTTCCGGAATTCTTCCTTTCGTTCCCATGTATATTCTGGGCCTCGTTGCGAATTCCATCTAACTTTGACCAACGAAATCTTCTTGTGTCTAAGTTGCTTGATTTTCCCGTCTACTATTTCTATGGGTTCTTCTACGAAATTGAGCTTATCACTTATTTGGACACCCTCTAAAGGTAACACTGATGTCTCATCCGCCAGATATCTTTTCAAGTTCGATACGTGAAACACGTTGTGAACTGCACTCAGTTCATCGGGTTGTTCTAATCGGTATGCTACGGGACCGATTTTTGCAGTAATATTGAATGGTCCAATATATCTCGGGGCTAACTTCCCCGCCTTTCCAAATCTGACTACACCCTTCCAAGGTGATACTTTCAAATACACTTTATCACCTTTCTCAAACGACAACGGTTTTCTACGGGTATCGGCATAACTCATCTGCCGATCCCGTGCGGCCTTCAGATTGTTCCTAATTTCAAGGATTTTGCTGGTCGTTTCCTGGACCAGGTCTGATCTAATAATCTGAGTGTCGCCCACTTCAGTCCAACAGAGTAGTGATCGGCACTTCCGACCATACAATGCTTCGTAAGGCGCTGCCTTTATACTGCTATGGTAACTGTTATTATAGGAAAATTCAACGAGTGGGAGATGTTGATCCCAATTTCCCTTAAAATCCAGTACGCATGCACGAAGCAAATCCTCCAGAGTTTGGATGGTCCTCTCAGACTGACCATCGGTCTGAGGGTGGTAAGCTGTGCTTAGATCAATACACGTTCCCAGCGCTTCTTGCACAGCTTGCCAAAGATTGGAGGTGAAATGGCTATCCCGATCGGAGATGATTGAGATCGGTATCCCATGACGGGACACAATTTCATTTATATAAATCTGCTCAAGTCTCTCAGTGTTATAATTATTCCTAATCGGGATAAAATGTGCCGATTTGGTTAATCGATCCACGATTACCCAAATTGCATCATGTCCTCGGGACATCTTAGGGAGATGTGTCACAAAATCCATCGTGATTTGCTCCCACTTCCACTCGGGAATTTCCGGTTGTTGTAACATCCCCGAGGGTTTCTAGTGCTCCGCCTTAACTCTCGCACAAGTCGTACACTTACCGACATACGATGCTATATCCTTTTTCATACCCGGCCACCAGTAGAACTCCTTCACATCCTTGTACATCTTATCCGATCCCGGATGTATGGAATATTTTGATCTATGCGCTTCGTCCATGATTAATTCACGAAGGTCATGGAGGGTCGGGATCCAAATCCGATTTTTGAAATAGAGAATTTCGTCCACGCGCTGTTCGAAATTCTTCTCATTGCCGTAAAGTCCCTCCTTTTCCAATTGTTCCTCTTTCAACGCCTCGCGTTGAGCGACTCGTATCAGGTCTGAAAGGTTCGACTGGACTATCATCCCCAGTGCTCGCACTCGCAATGGCTTAACCCGATCTTTCCTACTCAAGGCATCGGCTATGACGTTAGCCTTGCCGGGGTGATAACGGATGTCACAGTCATAATCGCTTAACAACTCGACCCATCTTCGTTGCCTCATATTCAGTTCTTTCTGATCGAATATGTGCTGCAAACTTTTATGATCGGTGAAGATGGTGCACTTCGTACCGTAGAGATAATGTCTCCAGATTTTAAGTGCGAAGATAACCGCTCCCAGTTCTAAATCGTGAGTAGTGTAATTTTTCTCGTGTACTTTCAACTGTCGGGACGCATAGGCTATAACCTTATTATTCTGCATCAACACGCATCCTAACCCTCTACGCGATGCGTCACAATACGCGACAAAACCATCCTCTCCATCAGGGAGACTTAAAATCGACGCTTGGCACAATTTTTGTTTTAGCGTTTAAAACGCCGTCTCCTGCTCTTCTCCCCATTCATACTTTCGATCATTTTAAGTCAGGAGAGTTAAAGGTTGGGCGATGCTGGAAAAGTTATCTATGAATCGACGATAATATCCAGCTAAGCCTAAGAATTGGCGGATTTCCTTTGGCGTTTTAGGCGCTTGCCAATTCTTAATTGCTTCAATCTTACTCGGATCAACGTGTATTCCTTGATGGTTTACAACGTGACTGAGGAATTGCACTTCTTGTAACCAGAAGTTACACTTGGAGAATTTTGCATACAACTTCTCCTGATTCAGAAGCTCTAAAATTATTCTTAAATGTTGCTCGTGCTCTTCTTTACTTTTCGAATAGATCAAAATATCGTCAATAAACACGATGACGAATTTGTCGAGATAGGGTTTACAGACTCGATTCATGAGGTCCATGAACACTGCTGGCGCATTTGTTAGCCCGAAAGGCATAACTAAGAACTCGTAATGGCCGTAGCGAGTCCGGAATGCGGTTTTTGGGATATCTTATTCCTGAATTCTAACCTGATGGTATCCCGATCTAAGATCGATTTTTGAGAAATAGCTCGCACCTTGCAGCTGGTCAAACAGGTCATCAATTCGGGGAAGAGTGTACCTATTTTTGATTGTTAACTTGTTTAACTCCCTGTAATCAATGCACATTCTAAGGCTCCCGTCCTTCTTTTTCACGAATAATACAGGTGCACCCCACAGGGAATGACTAGGACGTATAAATCCTTTATCCATCAATTCTTGCAACTGACTGGATAATTCTTGCATCTCGGACGGTGCATGTCGGTAGGGTGCTTTAGCAACAGGGCCAGCTTGAGGTATTAAATTGATTCTGAATTCGACCTGTCGGGTTGGCGGTAATCCAGGAAGTTCTTCTGGGAAAACTTGTGGAAATTCGCGTACCATCGGGATATCTTCCACCCGTTTCTCCTCCAAATCTGTGGCCGTCAAGCTCGCTAGATAAGCCACGCATCCCTGGAGTATATATTTTAACACCTTGAGGTGGGATATAAATGGTATCATTGTGCCTGACTTCTCTCCTTGCACAAACAACTCTTCGTCATCCGACACCCGGATCTTGACGATTTTCTTTTCACAGTTTATTTCCACTTTGTTACATGCTAACCAATCCATTCCCACAATTACGTCAAAACTACCTAATTCTACCGGTAATAAGTCAATCAGGAAGGATTGATCGTTCAGAATAAAAGGGCAATTCCGAATTATCTGATTAACTATCATGGTTTTACCGTTAGCGACTTCTACGGTATAAGGTTCTATGGTTTCACTAATTGGAAGGTTTGCTATCGATAGGAACATAACGGAGATAAAACTTCTATCGGTGCCCGTATCAAATAATACAGAAGCGTAATGATCAGAGACGAGGAATGTACCTGTCACTATGCTGGGGTCCTGGCGTGCTTCGTTCGCCCCCATCACAAATGCTCGGCCTCTCGCCGGATTGGACGACGATGCCTGACCCACGGTTTGCCTCCCAATTCCTCCCTGGTTCAGTTTCGGACAGTATCTCTTGAAGTGATCTGTGCTGCCGCATTCAAAGCAAGCACGGCTGGTGGTCATCGTTTGGTTTCCTTGTGGGTTTTGTTGTCGGGCTGGTTGGGTCCTAACTGGCTGCGCACGGATAGGTTGCGGTTGTCGGTTCAGATTGTTCAGGTTTGTCCTACATCTCGGTGCGTAGTGCCCATCCCTGCCACACCGATGGCACACTACCCCCCTGCACTCGCCACCATGCTGGTGGCCGCATTTCCCACACTTAGGGAACGTCCCTTTCAGCGGTTCCTGCCTTCCGCCTGAACTAGTCATGGCGTAGATCTGGGCAGCGGGCCTAGCACGTTTATGTTGCTGCCTCTCCTGGATCCTATTGTCATACATACCTCGTTTCCCCCCAGCAGACTCTCCTGCCACCTTCAGTGTCCCACTCCTCACGAAATCGTATGTGACGATACCAGCTTGCGTCACCACGCCCTCAAACGTCTTGTGTCCCCCAGAGTTGACTATACTCCTTACTACTGGAGTTAGTCCCCATATATAACGCTCAACCCTCTTTGATTCTGGGGTGACTAACCATGGCACCAATCGCGACAATTCATTAAATCGGTTCGTATAACCCAAGTGGTCTGCCCCCTGCATCTCTAGGTTCCACAGCTCGTTTTCTAACTTCTGCATTTCGTTTTTCGGGCAGAAATGTTCCAGAACAAGGGCCTTGAGCTCTGCCCAGGTCATGCGGTTTGTCGCTGCCTGACCGCGAGTTTGCACTATTGTGTTCCACCATGTCAAGGCATGGTCCGTGAACGTGCAGGTAGCATACTTAACAACGTAGTCCTCAGGGCAGTTACTGATGTTCACAACCGACTCTATTTTCTCAATCCACTTAACCAACCCATTGGGTCCCTCAGACCCGCTAAATTCTAGGGGCTTGCACAACATGAAATCTTTAATTGAACATCCCTTTGTTGCAGGAGTTGGTTCAGTGCGGTTCGTTTCAACACTAGGTATAGGGCCATTACTGTCTGTAACGACCACCCTAGGCGGTGCGTCATTACTCGGAATCGGGTTATCGTTCGGTGGAGGATTAACATTTTGTTCCCCATCATTATTGGTGGTCGTTTGATTGCTCGCAGGGCCTGGATTGGTCGTATTGTTAATACTGGCGGCGATGCGCGATACTATATCCGGTATCGCCGCCTCTAACTGCCGAGCAATCAGACGACTCACATCCACTTCTGACATTTGAGCCGACCGTTTTGGTGCCATTTTACACAACGTTAAGAAAATAAATATAATTAATACAATTTCCAATTTCAATACACAACACATATTCTATTCATTAATAAACATTAGTACATATTACATAAGCATCAGTACACATTTCATAAACATCAGCCCATAGATCAAGTTTTCATACATCGGTCCTACATCGGAATCATTTCGACATAACCCGCTAGGGGTCAGTGCTTGAATGATACACCAAAAGTATCTACAATGATATTCCCAAAAAAGAGACCCCCTATGGGCTAGTGGCTGTACTATAACTACCCAAGATTCACTCTATGTTAGCATCGCCACTAACTGCTTACACAGAGTATCAAAAAGTGGACCCTGACTACTACCACCCTAACATGACTAAACATGGTGGTATACCAACCACACCAACACTGCCACCATCACCACCAACACCGCCATCAATCCCCGAATCCGCGTCTCCATCCGGTCAATCATCCACTGGGAGTATGCGCCCTCCCTCCTCAGCTAGCCAATCGCGTACTGGCTGTCCAGTACGCAGTCCGCCAAGTGATTCCTCCTCTGGATGCCCACCGTTAAGGCGATGGTGTGCTCAACCACCTGCTCGTGGAGCACTCGGAGCCATGCAGCCTCGGAGGAGGGACGCACATCCCTCTCCAGCCTAGGGGTACCCCACACGGGTGGAGGCACAGGCTCAGGCTGGAGGCGGGAGGACTCGCCCCCGTGGTAAGTGGGTCTGGGTGGGGTAGAGGTAGGTGGGACATAAGGGACACTGATCCTCGCCGTGAGGCGGGGACCAGGTCTGGGAGGGGTAGGGGTGGCCTGTGGTGCGGGTGGGGTGGGGGATCTGGCAACCCTAGCAGGGGAGGACAAGCTAGCACTCCTACGGCTAGTCTCACTAGGCTCAGTGCTGGATGCTAAACGTAAGCTCCTAGAGTTCCCGGAACTGGCCTCCTCCGAGTCCTCTTCCATGGACAAACTTCGTGATCTCGACATCCTTACCTGTACACAAGTTAGCAAACATATAGTTCCTTCCATAATGTAAATCACAATTAATATACACTTACTTATACAACTTTGTCACATAAAAATATTATCATATACTTACACATATGTTGCCGATTTTACCTATTAATGTTCCCCGTGACTTCCCCTGAATTCCCTCATGCGGACAAGTCTGTTATTATGTTCCGGACCATAATAACTCACTTGTCCATCCAAGTTCATCCAGATCTCGTCACTGTAAATTATTAGTTGATATTCAGATCCTATAATACTTGAGCTACTGGTTATATTTTAGGTAACTTTTAAAGACATCCTAATTCTTTATAACCAATGGCTCTGATACCAGGTTCTGTAACACCCCGTAACCGCAGCGGAAACGTAAACGGGATGCAACAGACACGTCTGATATCAACAGCATTGCTTATAAAGAAAACACCACTACATTAATTCACATCATATTACATTGTTCCGAGTTTAGTTACCGTCTAGGCGTTAACACATAGGTTTTACTAACAGTACATTAACATATTTAATACAAAATGATCCCTAAGCTTCCACAAAAAGCACGCATCATCAAGCATGTAGCACTTATTCCAGTTTGGGAATACCTAGAAAGCATGTAAAGAAAACGGGTCAACTACGAATAGTTGGTGAGTTTCACTAATTTAAACAACTGTGACAAATCATTATAATAATCATATAATAGCGATGTAATTATACTTCTACGGACATCTGGGGACACTGTTAACCCAGTACAGTACCCATTCCGGGGGCAATGTTAACCCAGAAACACTTCTAGGGACCTCTGGGGACACTGTTAACCCAGTACAGTACCCATTCCGGGGGCAATGTTAACCCAGAAACACTTCTAGGGACATCTGGGGGCACTGTTAACCCAGTACTGTACCCATTCCGTACGATTCCCGTACAATCAAATATTTATAAATACACGCAATTCCATGTGTTCAGTATGTACTTAAACATTTCAATAATAACATGCTTTCCGCCCCGGGAAAATATTTAAAAACAATTCAGAAAAAAAGGGGCTCGTGAAACTCACCTTATCGCAAGTAATTAGGTAACACAATACGCCAGCTACTAGTCCGGATCTGTAATACGATCCCTAAGTTCGTTACTATACAATCACTATTAATATAACTTTAACCGTGTTAACCGGTGCGTCTGGGAACCCTGTTAACCCCGTACTGTACTCGTTCCGGGGTTAATGTTAACCCAGAAACACTTCTCCGGACTCAGATTGTGATATCGTTTAGAGTTCACTAGTCAAAATTACTATTAGTCGTTTTTCCCGTTTTGCGTGCCTAGCACGGTTATCCGTTTTTACGTTTCAAAAATGAGTTTGGTCACACACGACCCGAAAATAGTTGTTGACTGATGATTTAATTATAGTTGTGAATTTAGAGCTTGGTTTAGACGCCCCGTTTGGCCGCGGGACCCGTTTCCGTCTTTAGTGTACCGGAAACTGTTAAATCGGATAAAAAATACTCAAATCATCCGAATTATTTTCGGATGATTCATTTTTACTTGTTTAACTCAATTATATGAAAATAGTTCATTTTTAGGGTTTTTATACACCAGTCAGCTCGCTTATGCGAACTTTACCGGTTTACGCGTTTTAAGCTTTAAAAGTTTGTTTTTGCACCAATAATTATCCGTTTAATCCCGGATCTTGAAATTTTGCACAAATCACTTTTTGACAGTGGGGAATTTTATAAAAATATTACCAGAATTAATTTTTATATTTAAAATTTATTTATCTATTTCTAAACATCATTAAAACACTAAATATGTCGTAAATACCAAACAATCTTAGAAAAATCCCAAATTTTTCCTGGATGACCCCTGCCATCCACATAGTCTCCTGTAATTTTTCCAGAACTAAAATCTTCTTTTACATGCCATTTTTACTAAAACCGAGCTAGAAAACCCTAGAACTCGTTTAACCGAAAAGCCTACTTAGACTTCTCCAACGGACCTAAAATTTTGTGTGTGACTTTTACATGTTATGAAAAGCTTATCAGGAATTTTCCAGAATTTTTCATGTTATTTAACTATTTTTCACCATTTTTGGCCAAAACCGAGCATTAAATTCACCAAATATTCGTCCTTTGTCCTAAAATTACCAAAACTTCACAGAACTCATATTTTCATATATCTAACACCTCTGTAAAATTTCATGACCTAACTTTAAACGTGTCACAATCTGTCCAAAACACAAACATCACACAAAAACCGAACTACCTTGTGTTTCTAGCTTCAAACCGCAAGGATCTCGCTTTCAAGCCTTTGCTAACAATTAGATACACCAGCTACAAGCACAATAACACCACACCAAGCAAGTTACACCCACAATCAAGCCATTTCTTTCATGGTTTCGGTTATGATATAAAAACAAAGATTTAACCGTAAAACTTCGTTTTTGGTTCGTTTAACTCCTTTCTTGGACCAAGATCCCTTGTATAACCCGTATACATCACTTGATCATGCAAGAATCGGTTCCATCTCGGGTTTTCACCCTTTTTCACTTGGAAACCTCATTTTCTTGCAAGAAAACTCAAGAAACGAAGATGAACACGTGAATAACTCAATCTTTACCTCGTTGTTCTTGCTACAATTCTCGGTTTTTAGGTCAAGAGGTTGAGAGGAAATGAAGATTGTTGAGTCGTGTTGGTAAAAAAAATAATAAGGAAAGGGGTTGTATCCCCTTTATCCGATCGGAGTCAAGGAGAGGGTGGGGTGGGACCCACCTCTCCATTCTTGGCCATTCATTTGGATTTCAGGAATCTGGATAACGTTTTGGATAATCTGGTTCAGTTTGTTTTTCGGTTAAATGTTTAATTCGGCTTAAAACGAGGCTAAAACGGTCGTTTTCGGCTTAAAAAATGAAATTTATATAAAACCAATTTAAAAACTTCAAAAACTTAACCCATGACTTTCATTAACTTAAAACATCATATTATTAATAATCGCGCATCTTTTTCAGCTTGATCGATCATCTCTTGCTTGGTTTGGTATTAAAGGTTTCGTTTAACGTACCGACGTACCATTAATCGAAATTTCTTTTTCTGTGCTTTACTTCACTTATCCCGAAGCTTTAACACTTCGTAAACCTCAATAAATATTATGTATCTCGTCTATAATGTATCCCCGATTCGTTCGGGCTTCAATAACCGTTAATCGATTAATCGTATTTCCAATACGATTAACTGTATAATCGAGTATAATCCGTAATGTGAATCATACATACTCGTATAAACGCATTATAATTCATATATTCATTATCAAGTAACACATAAATAGTATATACCGGCTAGGGTATACCTGAATTTGCCGGAATCGTTACACAAGACTAGTATAAATAGATGATCTAGGTCATTTGTTTAGGTCGTGTGTGCATTGAGATTTTTGATTGTGTTAAGTGTTTGCCCCCGGGGAAAAGCTCTCCCTGGGTGGTCGTTTCTTTATTGATTATGTATGTATGAATGTATGTATGAGTGTTGTTGATGAGAATCATTCGGTTAATGAAATCATACTTCTACATCTATCTTTTGTGTTTTGATTACAGTTGTTCATCATATTATTGATTGTTAATCAAATCGAACTCTCCACATCCGTCCATTATTATCATTCAAGAGTGAATACGAGTGCGATTCGATCCTAACCCGGATCCAAGCTCCACCGTTATTACCGATTATTCACGCTTTCGCACCGGGGCTCGGTTTCTCACAATAAGGGTCTGGTCCCTATCCTCTCATATATTATAAGGGTCTGGTCCCCATCCTCTCAGATATTATAAGGGTCTGGTTCCTATCGTCTCAGATATTATAAGGGTTTGGTCCCTCCTTTCCATTTATTCATACCTTCATACATATATTTCTTCACACTATCACTCATATAATTACATACATACTTTTCTATATCATTCATACATCATTCATAAAAATTCACATACCATACACTTACCACTTAAGGTAAGTGTATTAAAAAATCACATTGAGTATGCACATAGCCCCGAAAACATAACAAGGAAATGGGCTAGAAACTCAAATGTTTCCTGTGCCTCTCAGAGTTAACGCCAATACCCCTCCTTAACTATGCATGGCTAACTGTGTAATAAATATAACTACCAATTAACTACCTCTACTATGCCATACTTCTATGTTATTGTCACCCCTGGCTACGGGGGGCTGGGACAACGCCCCTGGAAGTGGGGTCTATGTAAGGCCCCGACCCCGGTGCCCTACACTCGACGTTGGATTTACTCATAAACACAGTTCTAAATATTAGGTTTAATTAAAACTTTCGCGGAAAAATAATAATAGTCAACCAATCATTACAAATATTCATAATTTGTCTTTTTAAAACATAAATAAAACATAGTATCAAAACGTCATGACAAATCTTCAGATGCCAGCCTCTTCAATCTTGCCATGTGTCCTGCTAACCAGCTGTCTCAATATATTAACCTGCACGCATACTAAAAGTCAGCTACGTTGAGTGAGTTCTAGTTAATCATACAACATACAATACATTCATAAGTGCGTACGTACTTCCATACGTACTTCATACTTTCATAATTCGTTCATAATATACATACTTACCCTCATACTTTATTCTAAACTCTACTTTACATTATTCTTTTCTGCCTCGGATATTGTTAGGGTCCGGTCCCTTTTCTACCTGGAGTATTATTAGGGCTCAGTCCCTTTCTGCCTCGAGATTTATAAAGGGCTCGATCCCTTTTCTGCCTCAGATATTATAGGGTCCGGTCCGTTTCAACCTTGAGTATCATTAGGGCTCAGTCCCTTTCTTCTGGACCTGTCTATCTATAACATTCATTCATAATATACATACATATCATTCGTACATTATACCTAACATTATAACTTGACACTACGTGTTCACGTGCCGACAAGCAATCATTCATACTTTATACACATATCGTTCATATCTTCAAACTATCACCCGACGGTACATGCAATATCCGAAGATCGTTCACGCACCGTCAAGCATTCATTCATACATAATCATATAAGGAATACACTTACCACTTAAGGTAAGTGTATTAAGTAATCATATCGAGTATGCACACAGCCCCTAAAACATAACAAGGAATGGGGCTAGAAACTCACCTGAACTCGGTTACGTTCACCGTTTATGGTTATTCCTTTCTTGAGATGTGCACGACTAACTGTATAACAATTACGCGTATCAATTTAACTATCATTACCTATATGGTGTTTCTAGTTTAATTATTACCCTCAACGAACGGGGGTTCGGGGGCAGCGCCCCTGGCCGCGGGGTTCTAGGGGCGGCAGCCCCTAGCGGGGTCCAAGGGGCATTAGAATTATAAATTATTATTTTATTGTTAACCTCTTAATTCTTTATGGTGTCATCCATAAATTAATAAAGTCCAAGGATATTTTGTAATTGAATCATTCTTTCCTAAGTCCAGGGACCATTCTGTCATTTTGTTAAACTTCTAGCTTGTTACCCAGTCCTTAACGAATTGGTTTCATAACGAATGAACCCATTCGTTACTTCATAACGAATCTGCCTTCATAACGAATTGGCTGCTATAACGAACCGGTCCTCATAACGAATTGGACCTTATGACGAACCGGTCTTCATAATGAATTGGACCTTAATGAACTGGTCATAATCATAACAAATTGGACCTTAACGAATAAGGGTTCATTCGTCATTTCCCCCTAACGAACTGTCCGACGAATTGCTTAACGAATTCGTTATTCCTCCTTAACGAATTAACATAAAGAATTACCGCTAATTTGTTATTTCTCCGCTAACAAATTAGGGTTAGGTCAGAATTTCAGAATATTCTCTGACATCCTCGTACACGTTTTTCCGGTGCCGTCATCGCTGGAAAATCGGGATCTCGCCGGAAAAGCGAGATCCCAGTTATTTTTCCACCGTTTTCACCGTTTTTCCTACCGTTCGATCCATATCTGAGCTAGGATGACCCCTAAGATAATATTTTGATCGGTTTATACCCGATTCCACCCGGATCTCGTGAAATTAACGGTTTAAGTGTGTCGGCTCGTCGTTTCGCGACTAAATCTAGCGGGTTTGGATCTATAGAATATCATACTATCCTTACCTCGGGTTGATGCTCGGTTTCTCTTGTTGATTTCAGCTAGAGAGAGAAAGTAGGATGAGAGAGAGCTAAGTCTGTGTTTTTGATGGTGTATGGAGTTAGTGGAAATGAATGGATTAATGCACAAGGTTGGTTTATATACCATGGCTCATAGGATCAAGCCCATGGTGTTCTCTTCCTTTCTTTTTAATCCAAGTCCATAAGCCATATCTAGTTAACCCAACACTAGCCCGACTCATAATAGCTCATATTTTTATTTTATTAACCGAAACGAGAAAACGGGATGCTACAACTCTTCCCTCCTTAAAGAGGTTTCGTCCCTGAAACCTAACTATTACATAAACTAATCTGGATAAAACTTGCGCATCTATTCTTCAACTTCCCAGGTGGCTTCCGATCCCTTACGGTGCTTCCATATCACCTTTACCAAAGAGATAACTTTATGACGATTTTCAGGCGAAATATAGCTGATAAAATGAATTTTTATAAATTATTAAATCAGTAAATAATTCCAGAAATATTTTATAAAAATCTACATATTTTAATTGATAAGTGGCTAAATTTTAATAATTTAATGATTAACGGTTAATTCATTATGCTAATTTAAAGATTAAACAAATTCAGTTTTTATAAAAACCGGCAAGTTCGCGACTAACGAACCTGCGGAATATCAAAACATCAAGAGTGATCAAAAATCATATTTTTGGACTAATTAAGTAAAAACGAACTTTTCTATGAAAAACCTGGACAATCCGGATAGATTGTGCGCGTTTCTTCTTAAATCAAACTGAATAAACGGAAACGGACCCCGAGGCTAATCCGGTACCCCCAGTTTGTGATCCTTCTTTATAACTTAATCATTTTATTAACCAATACATATACCCAAGCTTATTTTCCCATAACTGTTTTCTGAACGCGTAAACGAACAACTTGGCCCAGCTGGGAAAACGGGAATCTGAGCCAAGTTCAGTTTTAAGTATTAGACATTAAACAACATCACAGCCTAAGCCTATTACCACTTTCTGGGCGTACCAGCTATACCCAGATTAGTTATACAGCCCAGTTTAATAATGAGTTTATAATAATATTAAAATATTAATATTATTATAATATGTACTATAGGGACTAAGTGATAGCAAGGGAAACGAACCCCGTGCTGATCTCGCACTGAGTGCCTACAAAACCGTGAGTTTCATGACCCCACTCTTTAAACTATTTTACGAACTTTTGGGGTGGAAAACAAGTTTATACACGTTATTTATCTAAACACGGATCAGGATATAAAATATCTGAACATTTATATATGAAAAGTCTCTACAAACATAATGATTGACTACGTGCTGATGAAAGATGATTATTATCGTTGATAGATATATTGAGTGGAGATAATACGAATTGCAAAACATAATGAAATTACACGTGACATCATGTTTTATACAAACACGTTATGTAATGTTAAACATAATTAATTTGGGAGACAACGTGGTCTGTAATGGCTATGGGGATAACGTGGTCTGTGATGATTATGGGGCTGTTGTGGACCGAAGGGGGGCCACAATAGTAACAAACTAAAGTTGAGTATGGCCTATGAGCCAAGTTCTGCTGCAACTTACTAAACTAAAGTTGAGTAAGGCCTATGAGCCAAGTTCTGCTGCAACTTATAAACTAAAGTTGAGTATGGCATATGAGCCAAGTTCTGCTGCAACTTATTAAACGAACTAACTTGATTATGACATGAATGTTAAGAAAATAATGTGATTATGTGTATTGTGGGCGGATGGGGAGCCACAGTATTTGGTGATACGTGATAAATACTATATGTGTCTATATACATGCTATGTGATTTGCCGTAGGAAATACTATGTGTAGAATATACTAATTATTTGCGTGTATACTATATAATGTTTGAGTTTACATGGAATCATTGTGGGTGGAAGGGGGACCACAATGGTTGATGTTAACGCGGAACCGTTGTGGGCGGAAGGGAGGCCACAGTGGTTGAGTTTATGTGGAACCGTTGTGGGAGAAAGGGGGTCCATAGTGGTTGGTTAAACACGGAAATTGGAAACAGGTAGTACGAACAAACAATCACGATTTTACCGAAATTTCGAATTTATATTATAAACCTACATGTGTGCATATGCACACAC